>NC_136000.1:1576975-1691975 GCF_048128805.1 Centroberyx gerrardi
CGGCTACAGGTAGGGAAAACTCTCCGGTAATAAACGATGACGACCGCTCGACCGCTTTGAAAAAAACACTTTGTTAGTCTATTATTTCTTACAGAAATGATAATGAGCGAACCTTTGTGACGCCACAAAGTTACGGAAGTCCAAACGGCTCGTTTAGAGGCTCGCTTTTCTAATATGGATTGTGTGGATTTAGTTGGCGACCGTGCGTTTTGATTAGGGGTGGGAAAAAAAATCGATTCACTTAAGTATCGCGTTTTTTTTTATTACGATTTTTAAATCGATTTTTTTATTCCTGAATCGATATAATTCAAATTCAATTACTTCGTTTTAGTCTATGCTTATTAGACGAGGTGGAAAGAAGTTACCGCTTTTATCCAGCAGGTGGCGAAATGTAGCCTATTTGTGTTGAGGTAGAAGGGTCTAGACTTTGATGGGCAGCAGCTCCAGAACCGGGGAGCAGTGCGTATTTAAGACACAGACATCCGTGGCCCACGAAGAGTTAACCATAAAGCACACACCCCCTCCCCTCGACTTGCCTGAGTCCTTCGTTCTGTCTGTCCGATAGGAGAAACCCTCCGGCGTGACGGCACAGTCGGACAGACTGGGCTCCAGCCACGTCTCGGTGAACGCCGGAGCGCAGCAGCTCCTAATGTCCCGTTGGTGTTTAATCCGTGCGTGCAGCTCGTCTCTTTGTTGTCCAAGGACTGAACGTTAGCTAGCAGAATGCTGGGCAGAGGGGGTTTGTTGTTTCTCTGTTGGGTTCTGCACAGAGCCCCGGCGCGCTTCCCTCTCTTTGTTTTCCTCCGTCGGACACAGGTAAACAAAAGACCCAGGGGAGTACGTGGTCCGCGATGTCAAAAGTTGGCTTTAAGTCTGAACTGGCTGACAATTGTAACTCCAAAAGTGTTTGCCGATCATACTGAATGAGTGAAAGTACCGGATGTGCAAAAAGAACCAGTAATGCAAAGTAAATCCACACAAGTTTGCTGACTTGGCACGGAGCTCTCAGGTGCATTCCATTTGGCCAAAATGCGTCCTCTTCTCTGTCCTCGCGGCCTCGTCTCCTCGCTGACTCGGCATCCAAAAATGAGCCGCCATCATGAAGGACGTTCCAATAGAGCTCAACAGTGACCGACCACTTTTAAACGGCTCCGGTTCCAGGAAGTGAATTTCCCATTCATTCCTCCATTGACGTTTCAGAAAATCCTTATATAAAGAGCTTTAAGCCTGTAACCAAGCCAACCAACTACGAGATTAATCGTGACCATAAAACATTTGATTCGGAGCAAAAAATAAATAAATTGGAAAACGGGAAGAAAAAAAAAAAAAACTTTGCCTTTTTTTCTGTTTTCCAATTTTTTTTGCTCCAAATCAAATGTTTAAAAAAACGCATGAAGGATCCTTCATGTCTCCTCGTCAGTGCGGCTATCGCATGGCGCACCAGAAGTCTTTTGAGCACTAGCTTGATGAGCAGGAACAGCTAAATGTAGCAGTTTACTTAAAAAAGTATATATATTTTTTATTCATTCTATTGTACATTTTATGTACCACTTTTATATGCAGTATAGCAATGATGCTGCTGAAATAAATCTCAGAAAGACTGACTGACGTGATGTGCATTGCTTTTGGAAATATGACTCATGATGTACAGTCTCTAGAAGTGTGTGATTCAACTTTTTTCCCATGGTCTAGTGTTAAAAAAGCAAACGAAAATCGCAATAAATTGTAATATCGAATCGCAATACTTGTAGAATCGCAATACTTAAGAATCGCAATACATATCAAATCGGCACCCAAGTATCGTGATAGTATCGAATCGGGAGATAAGCATATCGTCCCAGCCCTAGTTTTGATACTTTCACCATGTTTAGATAGACCATCCAACTCCTTTATCATCACAGAGGAGAGGGGAGTCCTGTTTACATGATATGGGACCTTTAAAAGCTAACCAGATGCATGATTTCTACATAACAGTACATATTATCCTGCATAGAGTTGTTACGATACCAAAATTTTGACTTCAGTATTCAGTATTGAATTCAATCTTTCGCAACGGTATCGAAGTCGTATCGAAATTTGAAATCGTGACAACGCTACCTCCTCACATTATCCGCCCTCGTCAGTTTCACGTTGTCTCTCTGGTCCTGGCAGCGTGGAGGGAAACGGGATCCTCATGTGCTCCATCGACAACCTGCCGGCCCAGCTGCCCATCGAGGCCACGGAGTATTTTGGAGATCGCCTCTTCCCCTACATCTGGGAGATGGTAAGACCGGGTTTTGACGGTAAGGCGAATCAAACCGGCGGTGTTGTTGGGCTTCGGTCTCGGTCTTTGCCGCTTCTACCAGACTTCTGGTTCAGTTTCCTATGGGAGAGAGTTGCGACAGCGTTGCATGTGGAACTGAGCAAAAAAAAAAACCCCGGGGAGACGGGACTCGCCTTTTGGGGATTCAGGCGTTCTCCCGTTCTTTTGTAAATCCAGTGTTTGTCCTCATCAGCTGCCGTCGGACGCCACCAGGACGCTGGAGGAAGAAGACTTCAGCCCGCAAGTCAGAGACGTAAGTAGAAGGGAACTGAAATATTTTACTGTAAATGAAGAGTTCATTTCCAAAACACCATATACTGTATCTGCTTTGGAAAACAAATCGTTCAGTATCTTTAAAAACGACTTCAGACCCAGTCTGCAAAGGTGTTTGTCCACCAAGGACTTCTGCTTTACTTACCTACCATCTTTTACATTTCTTCACAAAAATTTTTGTGAAAGGAAAAAAAAGATTTTGTAAGAGTCGATGTCACCTTTTTCAAATGGTGGCCTTCTGTTTTTTTTGGAACTCTACAAAAAAGATTATTCACTCTGAAATATTTTTCAAAAATAGTGTTCATTACTTTGTTTTGTCCAGGCTGTCATCACCTCGAACGGAAAGCTTACCCCAAAGTTTGAATATATTGAAAAACTTCGGGAGAAAAGGTAAGAATTATTTCGAGGAATCAAAGACTGGAACTGTTTTCCTAATGAATGTCACCTTTGCTTTTTAAGTATTTTTTTACATGTTTTTTGTGTCACTGCTTTGTGATGTTTTTTGGTGTTTAACGTTTGTTTTAATATGACACTTTTGCAGAATATTTAATCCAATATTAAGTGATGTTTTCAGTGTTCTAAGCATATTTGTACGTGTTTGGCGATTTTATCTTTAATCTTCCTACATATTAGAAAGAACACTTTTTTTTTTAAAGATTAATATACATGTCAAAAAATTACTTTGGCACACATGCCTGTTCCATCTACGAGGTAATGCAACCAATCTAAGGATGAAATGTCTAAAGATTACGAGACAGGTAACACTTTCCGTCTGTGTCTCATGTGCTAGTGTAGCTGACAAATAACTGTGCTAACTCTCCTAACTGTAGTTGCTAATGACAGTTTATAGCATGCAAGATTAGCAAATACTTAGTGATATTTGTGCTGTGTAGCCTCCCGTTTGTGTTGTGTTTTTTCCCTCCTCAACTCGTCCCGCTTAGCACAGGGAAACCCAAAGAGAAGCTAGATGCCGGTTATTTATACGTATCGTTACTAGCGTCCCAAAATCTTCTAAACAAGACGACCCACCAAGTGTTTCATCTTTGTGTTTAGTTTCCAGTCTTAGTCTCCTAAAGCCTTCCCTGCATCCGACTGATGTCGGGTCGTACTTTTCTCCGAGTCAGGAACACGTCACAACTCGACCTTCCCAGTAGTTTCGCTCACCTGCTTTATGGTCGGAAAATTGGAGAACGTTTCCTCAACTGTTTACACACACTGCCGGCCTTCTAGGCTAACGTTAGCAATCGAGCTAGCGATAGCCTAGCTAGCAAACAATCTTCGGCTATTTTAGGGGATTATGAATGTAAACGCCACAGGAAACTGAGCACCGCAGCACTATAGTTAGCAAGGAATGTGTCTTTTAAATTTATACTTGTGGTTAATTTTCGGCTTTATTGTATGAAATTTCTTACCGTTCACGTTCTGTTCAGCCATGTTGGAAAGAGCGATTACCTCACAACTCAATTCCTGCTGCATCTACAGTCCCGAATTCCCGAATAAAGTCCTGGGAGCTGGGAGCTAAAGCTAATGCCAAGACCTGTGAGAGAGGAGGAGTGCGCATGATACTTTGCGGGTTAAGAAGCGAGTTCTGTTTTACACAAAATTTAAACTTAACTGTCACCCAGAACTCGCTTCTTAACCCGCAAAGTACCGTGTGCACCCGTCGACGTCATCAGCGAGCTAACATTAGCTTTAGCTCCCATTTCCCGAAAGCTGCGTTGTGGGAAAACGAAGGACTTTATTGGAACTTTGATGGTGACGTCTGCATGATACTAAGACCGAGGAGGAAGGGTGAAAGTTTGAGCCTTTTGGAAACCAAACACAAAAATGAAACGCTTACTAGGTCGTTTTGTAGAGAAGTCTTTTGGATGCTGGTAATGACACGTATAAATCAACGCCATCCACCGTCTTTTTGGCGCTACACAGTGGTGTGTAATATTTAGTGTCCTCCACCAGCAGGGGGAGCGCTGTTTCGCTCCGGACGAAACACAGTTTGCAGCAGCGTCCCGGGTGCTGCCTGCCGGCGTAGCGACTAACGGTCACCTTGTGGTTGTTCCTGCACAGTGCTGCGGTGTGCTGCCTGCCTCTGCCTTAACACCTTGCTTGGCTAGCGTGCTAGCGCGCTAACGGCCCGCTGCTGCATCACTGAGGCGCTGGAGAGGGGTGAAACATCTTTTTTTCTCACTTTATGAAAACAGACTGTCACCCTTCTGTCGCATCCCATCTCATTTTGTCTCCCAATTTTGGCATGCAAATTAAAATAATATAAATGCACATCTGTTAAACATTTCAGTCCAATTTTGGAAATTCCTGTCAATATTCTTTTCCCCAATGAGTTATCCTTTTCATTTTCTTTGATTTATTACTCTGGCTAAGTTCTCTTGATTGGTAGAACACATCTCTGGATCACAGCTCTTCTTTTACAGTCTGTCCGGGTCATCTGTTCAGCCTGCAGCCAAACACACATCACACTTTCTTCTGTCAATGCTGCTTTGTTTCCATAGAGTATTAACATGCAGGCTCAAGGCTTACACCCTATGCAGCTTTACTATGGAGTTCCATATAAACAGTGTTGGCTCGGGTGAATAGATCTGAATCTGTTCCACTTCCACTCAGCATCCGCCTCCGAGTGCAGCTGAGCTGGAAGTGGCAGCAAATCCTCCTGCAGAAGACGCCGCTCACACCGAGGCGTTCTGCTCATATTTAGGCCACTTGTAAGACTGATGAGTTTTCTTCCTAATTGATCTTAAGTATCATTTTTCCAGACAAGCTATGCCACGAAATCTTAATCCCTTTGATTGAGTTTGGCTCCTTAAGATATGTAAACTTGGGGAGAAATCCTCCTGAGGGAGCAGTGCGGCCCCCGTCTCTGTGTTTTAATTAAGGGAGCGAGGCTCCGCGGCCGGCCGGACCTCCAGCCAGTCCTGTTGCGGCTTCTGCACGTGTGCAGTGTCGCTTCCAATTAGGCCAAGGCTAACGAGCGCATCCCTCCGACTCCTTGGGGATTTGTAGGAGGGGGAGGGGGGCCATTAGGGGTGATGCCTCTATTGTGTTATGGTGTTAGGATAATCTAGCATGCACAATCACAGACTGTTAACTGAATCCAGTTGTTTCTGTTTAATCAGAAGGATTTTATGTCACAACACATTTGCATGATATTCCTCAGTGTGGATTGCTGATGGAACTGTATGGTTTTTGAATCAAATGCTCACTTAACCAAATAATCAAACAAAAATGTTCTGATTTTTTTTTTCCCCTGCTTGCATCATCCTTCCCCCCCTCCCCCCCCCCCAACCCCCCTTGTGTTCCTGGTCCAGACCTTCATCAGCCACAGAGAAACTGTTTGGTTGAGTTGATCAAAACTGTTTCCACCCTCCATCCTCCTTGACTTTTTGCGCATTTTGTTGTGTTCCAGAATATTTGGATATTTTGTCTGAGATCTATGCATGCAGACTTTTTGCTAATGTATAAAATTGAAAAAAAACCCAGAAGAATCAAATTTGAAACCCATCAAAGTGCCTCATCTTTTAAAGCAATAGTGCCTGAAAGTGCATTTTTTACTGTGATTATTGGTAAAACAGTGATGCAGTAGATCTGAGATACAGACGATAACCATGAAGGTATAATAGCTTTTATATAATAACAGTCACCAACATGTTTTTCTCCAAAGTCGATTACTAACTAGCTAGACAGCTTTTTATCTTTTTTATCTTTTTCTCCTTCCTCATATTGGCTTTGCTGTTAAGATAATGCACAAAACCCGAAGCAAGCCGACCGCTAACAACCTAAACATAAAGTCTGAGGAAGTTTCTTTGTCTGTGAAGTCATTTAATTCAGATGAAACGAGGAGGATGAGTGCTTTCCCATGTTAAGTTTCTGTTAATCCAAATTTCTGAAATGTAAACGTTCAGAAAAATGTCAAGATAAGCTTTCCACTGATTTAGAGCTTTGCATAGATCTCAAACAAATCCCAAATAAATGCATTTTTACCTTTTATCTGTCACACAAAATGTGCAGAGAGTGCAGGAGATGATGGTGAATTATTGTCTGAAAGAGAGAGAAATACGACGAAGTTGGCTTCACTCTGGGTGACTGGTCGGGTTTCCATCCAAGTTTCCAATTAGAAAGACTGAATAAAAAACAGCAGTTTTCGATAAAAATGTATTCAGTATTGCAAAACCGTTTTGACACTCGCTTTAGATGGGAATGCTTTTTTTTATCTGTAACTGAATTTTGTGATAAATAGTGATGGAAGTGAGTTTGTTGGTTTCTGGTGTTTTCTGACCCAACGTTAGCGTCGTCCAACCTTCAGGAAGCTGGTTTATGCACCAAATTTGTATTTTTGCGACCTTCAAAATTTGACTAGAACAGGGGTTTCAAACCATGACTTGGGACTTGACTCTGACTTGTACTTTGATGACTTGAAAAGGTTTCTAAAGTCTTGACTTGAGATCTTGTGTTTGTGTAAATGACTTAGATTGAAAGTGATGAGATTTGTTCCAGCGGACGACTGAATTTAAATTCTGTTTTCTGAATTTGTATGGAATGATTGAATTTATTGAAGTTGAAACTGATTATAGAAATCAAACTCATGATGCTCTTACCAAGTTTTTATCCTATTAAAACCATATTGCATTGAAAAGTCCTAGATATTTAGTTTTCTTTAAGATATTAAATTGATACTGGACTCTTGATTTGTTCTGACTTGACTTGCTGTTCTACATTTAGACTTGGGTCTTGACTTGAGACTTGTGCCTCAAGACTTGAGACTGACTTGGGACCCAAAGTTGACTTGGTCACACCTCTGGGTTGAAACTTGTTAATCAGTGAAAACAGTTGAAATGAAACCCTGCAGGCTCTCGGTCTCCATGGTTTGTGGTTTGAAACCTTCTGTCCTGTAATTCGACAGCTAGTTGGATGGAAACGCAGCGACTGAAGCCCATCGATGCGTTATGTGTGTGTGTGTGTGTGTTAAGTTTTCTGTGGTTCTAAGCGAGTGTCACATGTTGTTCAGGGAACAGGCCCAGATCATGAAGAAAGCCGGGATGAAGCGGGTTCTGCTGCTGGGTTCGGGGTACGTGTCCGGACCCGTCATCGAGTACCTGACCCGGGACGAGGGAACCCAGGTCACTGTAGGTACGTCTGTTCTCTGGGCCTGGGACAGTCATGAAAAGTGACACATTATCTAATAAGTTCATGAGGAATGTTATTGAGGTTTGTTCAGAATTTTTATTCTTTTATTTTTTTGGTCTTTGGAAGGGTTAATAGTTGAGACCACAGAACTGTAATGGACAGAACGGTCATTCCCATTCAAATCAACGTTCCTGGACGGCGGCCATCTTGCTGTGACCCGTTGGACTAGCTTCTGTATAAAGAGACTCGCAGCAAGTCACTGAGCTGAGAGGTTTTACAGCAAGAACCAAAGCAGCTTCTCTGTCTCCTTGCTGCCATGGATTGCTAACATGCTAATGTTGACTAGAAGAGCTAGAGAGAGAAGTACAGTCTGTGATGAAGCTACGTTAGCCTCGTCGCTAACGTTAGCTTCCAGTTGAGTTCTGACAGTTTGCTAACAGACTCATCTGCTCAGTTCTCACAATCCTTAAAATTGCATAATCGCCATTTTATGCTGTACTAGCCAAATTACCATGACAAACAGTGGAAGGATCGTTCTATCCATTCGGGTTTTGCAGGTTCCAGTGACAGCTTGTCTCTGTGTTCACGTGGTTCCTCTTGCTGACCTCCTCTGTCTGTCTGCAGCGTCAGTGTTGCTGAAGCAGGCGGAGGAGCTGGCGGCCCGGTATCCCAACACCGTGCCCGTCATGCTGGACGTCACCAGCCAGGAGGGACACCTGGACTCGCTGGTCAGAGACCACGACCTGGTCATCAGGTACGCTCCGCACCGCTCCGCACCGCAGGCACGCCGCGCCGTGACGCACGCTTAACGTTACGCCTGGGGTCCGAAAGCATTTTATCGAACCTGAATCCAGTATTGAATCTGCTTATTGAATCCAAATCCTTTCAAATCCCTTATCGAATCTTTTTAGGTAATTTTGCCGTTTGATCATTGATTTTAGTGAAGTGCAGCCACACATCATCAGTTGCAGCCGCCTGTTGTAGAACAGAGAGGAAAAAAAAAATTCAAGAGATTTGTTAAACTGAGCTTAACAAATCCAGGTATTTTAGCAACTTTGAACCGGTTCCAAAATGGAACTGGCTAACGGAACTCAACCTGAAGCACGCTGCTTCTTTTGTGCAGTTGTGATATATGAACTGTGATACATATGGACACAGATTTTTCACCGGTCCCACCGGTGGGTCCATCACTACAAACGCATGTTGCGCGGCCGAGCTTCGTTCAAAACCACAGAACTTTATTTTAAATTTTAGTCAAGATCCAAAGATTTCCAAAGACACTAAATGTGTCAGGCTGAATTACAGGAAATGTGTATGAAATGATGCACAAGACATCTAAATGTTTTTCATCCTCAGCATGCTGCCGTACGCTTTCCATCCGGTCGTGGCCAAGCAGTGCATCAAGAGGAAGGTGAACATGGTGACGGCCAGCTACCTGAGTCCCGCCATGAAGGAGCTGCAGCTCAGGTGAGAGAAGAAACAGTTTATTAAATAGAAACATATGAATAAAAAGGATGAAAATATATGAATTACAGCATTTGTGCAGAGTGGCAGCAGTAGAACAGACTGAGACAAAGAAATTAAAGAAAATTGTTAAATATGAAAATATGCCAAAAATATGAAAATATATTAAGTATGAAAAAATATGGAAAAGTGAATGAAAAATGTATATTGAAACGTATATAGAATGTATAATAGAAAATAAACATACAAAACGAAAAGTAGACTGGTAGATGCCTAGTCTACTGAAGTGCATGGGTTTTGTGTGTCATGGACTGTGTGTGTGTGTGTGTGTGTGTGTGTGTGTGTGTGTGTGTGTGTGTGTGTGTGTGTGTTGCAGTGCGGAGCAGGCGGGCGTCACCATAGTGAATGAGATGGGTCTGGATCCTGGCATCGACCACATGCTGGCCATGGAGTGTATCGACCAAGCCAAGGCCGACGGCTGCACTGTGAGTCAGCGCCGGGTGTGTGTGTGTGTGTTTACTGTGTGTGTGTGTGTGTGTTTACAGTGTATGTGTGAGTGCTGATAATGATTATTTCAACATATGCGGAGAGAAGCTTCCTGGCAGCCAGATTGACTAACCAAACAGACTGATGGTCCGTGCGTCTCCTGCTTGTTCATTTCCTCAAATTTCAGTCCAAAAACGGCCGATGTTACAAATTATAAACACGAGCAGCAATTTGAGTTTGAATTTGAATTATTGAGTTGAAGCCCTGATGGCAAAGTCACAGATTTAAAAGATAATACTGATGTGTTTGGACCAGGTTCTCCTCTCCTCTCCATTTAGAGCGAACATCTTCGATAAAAAACACTCCAATATGAGAAGGGAGGATGAGGAGTGATGAAGATGTGGCAGTCATTATAATATTGGTCAGTGCCGAGCGCAAAACACCAAAGCACCGGCCGCTGGTCACCAGAAGAGTCACAAAACCAAGAGAAACAAAACATGAATCTTGCAGATTAACGCGTTAAAGATGAAATCTGGGATTTCCCTGATTTCCCCACTTTTGTAATGAAATTAGAATTAATTAGCATTAACATCACTTATGGTGTAAATATTGTGACTTGACACTAACAGCAGCCTATAGTGTGCGCCGCTAGCATATCAGTCAGGTTGGCCAAATTTTCAGTGTAAGCTCTTTGGTTAGGCTAGTGTGCTAACTAGCTAGTGTGCAAACTAGCTAGTGTGCTAACTAGCTAGTGTGCTAACTAGCTAGCGGCACTCAGCTACCTGGCGCAGGTAACCTGTGTTGGCTAACGTTAGCTGGACAGTTAGCAGACTTTCATCCTACCTGGTCAAAAATTTCAATAGCGGTCTATGGAGAGTCGCCAGCCATGGTAATACTGCCAGTTGGTATTGTGTAACCTAATTAATAAAATATGTCCTGGAAGGAAGCAGAGAAGTCCGCCCAACACCGAACCAGCTGGAAAAAGTTCATGAATGACCCATGCTCCCCAAAGAGCAAAAGGGTTTAAGTCAAGTCAATTAATAAAATAACTATTTATTTCTGGAGAAAAGTCCTGGGTTCCAGCTTTAAGCAGGAAACCCAACAGCAGCAGAGGAAGCTCAAAGGACTCACCGGCGTTAGACCTTTTCCTCTCTGGTTCCTTTGGTTTCCTTTGGTTATAAAGCAGCACAGACCGCTTTACTGACCTCACCACACAGGGCTTCTGGGTAATGAAGTTGAAATTTGCCTCACTGTGCCGCTTGGGGCCGCCAACGTGCAAAGTCACCTAGTGCAGCTGTAAACAGATGAGCGGTGTGGCTGTGGATGTTTGACATGCTGGGTGGTGTTGTGGTCCAGGTGGTAGTGGATGTGTTTGACATGCTGGGTGGTGTTGTGGTCCAGGTGGTAGTGGATGTGTTTGACATGCTGTGGGTGGTGTTGTGGTCCAGGTGGTAGTGGATGTGTTTGACATGCTGGGTGGTGTTGTGGTCCAGGTAGTAGTGGATGTGTTTGACATGCTGGGTGGTGTTGTGGTCCAGGTGGTAGTGGATGTGTTTGACATGCTGGGTGGTGTTGTGGTCCAGGTGGTAGTAGTGGATGTGTTTGACATGCTGGGTGGTGTTGTGGTCCAGGTGGTAGTGGATGTGTTTGACATGCTGTGGGTGGTGTTGTGGTCCAGGTAGTAGTGGATGTGTTTGACATGCTGGGTGGTGTTGTGGTCCAGGTGGTAGTGGATGTGTTTGACATGCTGGGTGGTGTTGTGGTCCAGGTGGTAGTAGTGGATGTGTTTGACATGCTGGGTGGTGTTGTGGTCCAGGTGGTAGTGGATGTGTTTGACATGCTGTGGGCGGTGTTGTGGTCCAGGTGGTAGTGGATGTGTTTGACATGCTGGGCGGTGTTGTGGTCCAGGTGGTAGTGGATGTGTTTGACATGCTGTGGGCGGTGTTGTGGTCCAGGTGGTAGTGGATGTGTTTGACATGCTGGGTGGTGTTGTGGTCCAGGTGGTAGTGGATGTGTTTGACATGCTGGGTGGTGTTGTGGTCCAGGTGGAGTCCTACAGCTCGTTCTGCGGCGGACTTCCTGCTCCTGAGTGTTCGGACAATCCTCTTCGCTACAAGTTCAGCTGGAGTCCGTACGGCGTCCTGCTCAACACCATCAGCCCCGCCATCTTCCTGCAGGACAACCAGGTACGGTGGCCTCAAAGCACCAAAAACTGACTAAGTTACTGCATGTTTTATGGTAAATATCTTCTATCTCAAAATGTGTATTTATGTCAGCCTAAACCAAGAGGAGAAACCAGAAAGACCAAACTCTTGGCTGTGTGTGTGTGTGTGTGTGTGTGTGCATGTGTTTGTCCTTGTGTGTGTGTGTGTGTGTGTGTGTGTGTGTGTGTGTGTGTGTGTGTGTGTGTGTGTGCATGTGTTTGTCCTTGTGTGTGTGTGTGTGTGTGTGTGTGTGTGTGTGTGTGTGTGCATGTGTTTGTCCTCGTGTGTGTGTGTGTGTGTGTGTGTGTGTGTGTGTGTGTGTGTGTGTGTGTCCCAGGTGGTGAGTGTCCCGGCCGGCGGGTCTCTGATGGATTCCACGGCTGCGATGGATTTCCTTCCTGGTTTCAGCCTGGAGGGATTCCCGAACCGCGACAGCACCAAGTACGCCGAGCCGTACGGCATCCAGGGGGCGCACACACTGGTCCGAGGAACGCTGCGCTTCAAGGTGCAGCAACACACACACACACACACACACACACACACACACACACACACACAACACACACACATACAGCCTCGCACTGGGCAACAAAACAAATCACTTTGAATCAGAATCACTTAATGGAGAGTCCCAGTGTCATTTAGAGTTAAAGCCTATTTACTTCTGTCTACATCTAGTTCAGTGGTTCTCAACGTGGGGTCCGGGGACCACCAGGGGTCCTTGAGGGGGTTCCAGGGGGTCCCCAGCAAACTGATGCTAAAAACTTCAGCATTATTTCATTTACAAGAAGTTAACACAGTTAGAGAATGTAGAAGAATGACTGTTCTGATCATAGTTTCTCTGTTATCTCTCTACCTGCAATACAGACAGTCATAGAGTTCTGGACAAAATCATATCTGACAATAAAAATATTCTCAGATTTGGGTCCGAGAGACAAAATCTCATCAAATGGGGGTCTGTGGCTCTAATGTGGACTGAATTTGGGGTCCTTGATATGAAAAAGGTTGAGAATCACTGATCTAGTTTACATTTCCTCCAGTTATTTTACAGTGCATGCTGGATGTAATTAGATGATTTAAAGAAACCATCAGCAGCAGTTTATGCCTCCAGGTTCATTGTTCCTGGGAGATTGTTGGGAGATTGTTTCTAATGTTATTTCATTGTTGTTAATATTCGAGTCCTCTGTGAACTACACTCAGTGGCCACTTTATCAGGTACACCTTGCTAGTACTGGGTACAACATGGGTATTCATGGGTATTCAGTTTGTTGAAACAGAAACCTGGAACCATCAGACAGGCGGCTTGTTTTCTACTCTCCGAGTCTCCAGTGGTCTGGTTTTGGTGCTCATGTGTCTGTTTTACCTTCTTGTTCTGTGATTCTTCTGCACGTCACGCATGTACGCCGTCACTTGGGTCTGTTTATCGTCTCGAGTCAGTCGGCTTTGTGTTCTTCTATCCTGCAGGGTTTCTCCAAGGCCATGAGCGGTTTTGTAAAACTGGGTCTGATCAACAGCGAGCCGCGTGCCATGCTGGACCACAGCTCCGCTCCCGTCTCCTGGGTGAGCGACGAGTAATTAGCGTTACGACAAAAAAAAGTCATGAATTGAATCAATGCTGCAATGAAATCAGGTGCAAATAACATCACGAAAAGATCAGAAAATAGTCGTATTCAGAACATCAGAACACATGAAAGGCCGTCTCTGAGCATCACATTGTATTTATCTCTATACAATCCCTTTTTCAAATGAGCTGTGTTGCTGTATAAGTCTATCAATGGAAGAGTCCATTACCTTCAATGGCTGCTTGTCAACATCAAGGCTGCTGCACACTGAAGGCTTTTCCAGTTTAAAGGAGATGAAGAGCTCAGCGCTCTGAACCTCGAACCCGAGCCGACGTTCGTATCCACTAACGGCTTAAACACAGTCAGTGGATCCCACTCTCTGACTGAAGAGGTTTTCAGTGGAAATGCCGTTTTTTATCCTTCCGATGCTATATCAAGAGGAAAGGGACGACCGAGCCAAGAGTTTTTTATGTAGAACTAAAGAGATGATCTCAGTTTTAAATCCTAAAACACTTCACAAGCCTCATTTGGGTGGGAACAGCTAGGAAACAGTCTAGGAGGTAGAGAGGAGGTATAGAAAGAAACAGTCTAGGAACTAGGAGTTATAGAAGGAGACAGTCTAGGGGTTAGGAGGTGTTGGATCTAGGAAATAGTCTAAGAGGTAAAAAGGAGCTAGGAAACAGTCTGGGAGGTAAAGAGGAGGTATAGAAGGAAACAGTCAAGGAGGTAGGAGTTATAGAATGAAACAGTCTAGGAGGTAGGGAGGAGATAGGAAACAATCAAGGAGGTAGAGAGGAGCTAGGAAACAGTCTAGGAGGTAGAGAGGAACTAGGAAACAGTCTAGGAGGTAGAGAGGAACGAGGAAACAGTCTAGGAGGTAGGAGTTATAGAAGGAAACAGTCTAGGAACTAGGAGTGATAGAAGGAAACAGGAGCTAGGAGGCATAGAAGGAAACCGTGTAGGAGCTAGGAGGTATCGAAGGAAACAGTGTAGGAGCTAGGAGGTATCAAAGGAAACAGTGTAGGAGCTAGGAGGTATCGAAGGAAACAGTGTAGTGTATACTTGTTCTCTCCTTGCAGAAAGAGCTGCTCTGTACGCAGATGGGCGTGTCCTCCTCCATCTCCCATGATGCCTTTGAAGACGCCGTGTACGAACGCATCGGACAGGACGACTTCAGGATGGACACGCTCAGATGGTGAGAACCTCAATCTAGTCTACATGTAGATTACCAAGTCAAGTCCAAGTCATTAATGTCAAGTCTCAAGTCTAAATGTAGAACAGCAAGTCAAGTCAGAACAAATCAAGAGTCCAGTATCAATTTAATATCTTAAAGAAAACTAAATATCTAGGACTTTTCAATGCAATATGGTTTTAATAGGATAAAAACTTGGTAAGAGCATCATGAGTTTGATTTCTATAATCAGTTTCAACTTCAGTAAATTCAATCATTCCATACAAATTCAGAAAACAGAATTTAAATTCAGTCGTCCGCTGGAACAAATCTCATCACTTTCAATCTAAGTCATTTACACAAACACAAGATCTCAAGTCAAGACTTTAGAAACCTTTTCAAGTCATCAAAGTACAAGTCAGAGTCAAGTCCCAAGTCACCAGAACCCAAGTCAAGTCAAGTCTCAAGTCTTCTCTTCATGCAGCAAGTCAAGTCTCAAGCTATTAAGGTTTAGGTTTAAGTTTATTAAGTTTCACCTTCAGCTGACAGATCATCTGGAATATGTGAGCGTCACAATAACATTTAGATGGATAAACATGGGATAAAAAAGAAAAAGTAATAAATAGTCACATAATAGATTATCAAAACATTGTGGGATGAAAATACATTTCAGCCCATGACTGTATATACTGTATATGTGTGTATAATAATAAATAATTAAAACAATTTTTTGGTAAATGGTAATATGGTAAAAGAGTAGACTACAGTAAAAAGTTGTTACAAGTCCTATTACAAGTTTAATATTTTTGTAAAGTATGTAATGGAGGAATTCATGTAAAAACTGTCTCGAGTCTGACTCCAGTCCCAGTCATGTGACTCGAGTCCCCGCCTCTGGTCATCGGTATTGATCAGCAGCCCTGTCGACCCCCTGCTGATGCATTGTGGTTATTTTGCACTGTGGGTCAGGAGAAGACTTGAAACGAGTGTTTGAGCTGTAGATGTTTTGTGGCGCTGCCTCTCTGCTGTGAGAGCGAGAGCAAGGCCGCCGCCGCCGCCGCCGCCCCTCACACAGCTTCCACTCCGCTGCCTAATGACGGCGTGTGAAGTGGTGTAGCGCGCACGCTCTTCAATTTAAATCAACTTTTCGAAGGGTCTCTTCAGACCAAGGCTCTGTTCCGCCATTGTTCCCCCTGCCGCCGGCGCTGAAGGGAAGAGGCCGGCGCTGGCATTGAAACGTGAATTCCTCAAACGGTAAAAGTGAACTGTTGGAAACATTCCATTTGTGCCGTTAAAAGGGTAAAAAGCCGGCGCGCTCGGAGCTGAAATTCAATGACTTGTTGTTCATTTATTCAATTCACCAGCAAAAGCAGCTACAAAAAGCAACTGCTCATCTCTTTAGACTTAGCCAAGGATGTGTGGGCCGCAGCGCCGCCGGGGTGTTAAAGCAGAGTAATTTTCTTTTGAGGCTTTTAATATTGCTTTGTGAAGGTTATTCTATTGTGAGGAAAAGTCTTGATTTTTCTGTGTTGTGCGTGCGCGTCAGGTTCGGGATGCTGAGCGAGGAGCCGGTCCCGCAGGCGGAGAGCGTTCTGGCTGCGCTGGCGAAGCACCTGGAGGCCAAACTCTCCTACGGTGAGACGCACGCTCTTTATGAACGAGACAAATGGAGAGATGAGAAGAGATGAATTAGAAACGTGTGCATCTCTTCACTTCAGCAGCTTGATCTGACAGTGATTAATGAAACTTTATCTATAGAGCACTTTTCAAAACAAAAGCTACAAAGTGGGAGATTAAAAAAGGACAGTTGAGATCGAGCAATATAACTATATATTACATATTATATATTACATTATGAAATCCTCGGTTTTATTATGTCTTTCATGTGTTATGTGTATATATGTGTATAAAGAGTCTTTTTGTATGTTAAAGTGCAAAATGATGTAGTGGTATTATTAGTAAGCTTATTAGCAGCAGCAGCAGCAGTGGGAGTAGTATTAGTAGTAGTTGTAGTACTAGTAGTAGTTGTAGTACTAGTAGCTGTTGCAGCAGTAATAGTTGTAATAACAGTAGTAACAGTTGCAGTAGTAGTGATCTCACCCTCTCTCACCCCCCCTCTCTCTCTCACCCTCTCTCACCCTCCCTCTCTCTCTCTCTCTGTCTCTCTCTCTCTCTCACCCTCTCTCATCCCCCCTCTCTCTCACCCTCTCTCACCCTCCCTCTCTCTCTCTCTCTGTCTCTCTCTCTCTCTCACCCTCTCTCATCCCCCCCTCTCTCTCACCCCCCCTCTCTCTCACCCTCTCACCCCCCCTCTCTCTCACCCCCCCTCTCTCTCTCTCTCTCTCTTACCCTCCCTCTCTCTCTCTCTCTGTCTCTCTCTCTCACCCCCCCTCTCTCTCACCCCCCCTCTCTCTCTCTCTCTCTCTTACCCTCTCTCACCCCCCCCTCTCTCTCTCACCCTCTCTCACCCCCCCCTCTCTCTCTCTCACCCTCTCTCACCCCCCCCTCTCTCTCACCCTCTCTCACCCCCCCTCTCTCTCTCACCCTCTCTCACCCCCCCTCTCTCTCACCCTCTCTCACCCCCCCTCTCTCTCACCCTCTCTCACCCCCCCCTCTCTCTCTCACCCTCTCTCACCCCCCCTCTCTCTCACCCTCTCTCACCCCCCCCTCTCTCTCACCCTCTCTCACCCCCCCTCTCTCTCTCACCCTCTCTCACCCCCCCTCTCTCTCTCTCTCTCTCTCACCCCCTCTCTCTCTCTCTCTCTCACCCTCTCACACCTCACCCCCCCCCTCTCTGTCTCTCTCTTCTCTCTGTGTCTCTCTCTCTCTCTCTCAGATAAGGGCGAGCGAGACATGATCATCATGCGGAACGACGTGGGTCTTCGCCACCCGACGGGCGAGCTGGAGACCAAACACATCAGCCTGGTTGTGTACGGCGAGACCGACGGCTTCTCCGCCATGGCCAAGACCGTCGGCTACCCAGCAGCCATTGCTGCACGCATGGTGCTCGACGGTCAGTACAGCGCCGGGGGGAGGAGGGGGGGGGGGGGGGGGGGGGGGGGAGACTTGACTTGATGCATGAAGAGAAGACTTGAGACTTGACTTGACTTGGGTTCTGGTGACTTGGGACTTGACTCTGACTTGTACTTTGATGACTTGAAAAGGTTTCTAAAGTCTTGACAGAGGCAGACAGAGAGACAGACAGACAGACAGACAGACAGGCAGGGAGGCAGACAGAGAGACAGACAGACAGACAGACAGACAGACAGACAGACAGACAGACAGACAGACAGGCAGGGAGGCAGACAGACAGGGAGGCAGAGAGACAGACAGACAGACAGACAGACAGACAGACAGACAGACAGAAACATAACCTCCTCCAGCTTGATGTCGGGGGTGAACAGGAGAAGCTTTCTGCGGTGCGTACAGCAGCAGGGTGACTCCAGCTGCTGATGTAATGCTGAGAGTTCAGGGTGAGTTCTGCATCCTTCAGGCTCCATCAGAGGAACCGCTGTAAAGAAAAGCTTTTCTGCGTTTTGCGAGAACACTATTGAGCAATTTTAGGAAATTTGGTGGCGTGTAGCTGAATGAACAGAGCGAGACACGGACACCGCCGGGGGTTAGAGGTTCAATCCCCACCGGGACCCTCTGGGATAAAAATGTATGCGGGCACTTTGGATAGAAACCTCCGCCAGACGGCAGATGTAATGTTGAAGGCTTCGGTTTTGTTGCTGCTGAGTCGCTGAAGTTCCTCTTGATCCTCAGGCCGAGTCCGCACCGATGCAGATACATTTTGAAAACGCGTCTTTATTTCTTTCTTTCATCTTTATTGGCCTTCCATCCACACTAAAGCAGCGTTTTTGACCATCGAAAAAGGAGCTTTCCGAAAACGCTCTCCCTTTTAAAAAAATGCCGGTGGTGGAAAAGCTGCTGCTTGGTGGAAATGGCGTAAAGCTTCCGGCCCAAGTGTCCCGCGCAGGGGCGTGCGTGGAAGAAATGATGCGTTTTTGGTGGTTCAGTGTGGACGGAAAACTTTAGACTGTTTTTCTTACAGTGTGGACAAAGCCTAAATCAGTAAATTCCCTCTCTGCAGGAGAAATCAGCACCAAGGGTCTGGTGGTTCCCATGACCAAGGAGATCTACGGTCCGGCGCTGCGGCGGCTGAAGGAGGAAGGCCTGCGCATCACCACCAAGAGCACGCTGCAGGAGTAGAGCCGCTCCGACACACGCTCGCTGTGAGCCCGGGACGGACTGCGGGTCCACAGCGAGTCAGAACTGATCTAACACAAACCCAACACACACTCGCTGTGAGCCCGGGACGGACTGCGGGTCCACAGCGAGTCAGAACTGATCTAACACAAACCCAACACACACTCGCTGTGAGCCCGGGACGGACTGCGGGTCCACAGCGAGTCAGAACTGATCTAACACAAACGCTCTCTGCTGCCTTTTCTACATTTTACAGCGTTTTCATCCAAAGTGGATCCTGAGGTGGACGAAGACCCGCTGAAGGTCCGACTTCCATTCAGATGTCGTTGGCCTCGCTTTCCAAGGACCGGTAAACTGAAGAAAACGACCTGCCCAAAATAATTAATGAACATTTTCCATAGAAATATATCAGTTTTCATAGAAATATGTCAAAGTTTGCAGAAGTTTAGATGCGACTGCTTTGTGTAGAGCAGCACAACAGACAGGCAGCCAATCAGGAGCCTGTGTAGTGCAGACATTGTTTTGCTTTGATTTGATTGGTTTACAGTCAGAGTGTGTACGGTGGCCAGCAGGGACAAAGTCTGAAAACAGGCAAAAAACCAAGGAATTGAAATTATCAGTGACCCGTAATGATTTATCCACCAAAGATGATTTTTACTGCCGTTTGATGTCAGACTCTGCAGATTCTTGTTAGTCTTTGGCCTCAATAAATGCTGAAGAGGCAGCCAGTGATGTACAGACGGTAATCTGCAGTTTAATAATAGACGATATCTTTTGTTTGGCTTCATTCGCTCATCAGTGCCAAAACACCGGAGCAGAGCGAAGGCAGCCGGCGGCCTGAGAACATTTCAGAGCAGAACAGAAGAGAAGTTCTTTATGAAGAGATGTGAAGATAAAACAGACAGTGTGTCAGATAAACATTTAAAGGATCAGTTTAACACGCTCACACTGATCTAACTGTCTCCTCTGCTATTAAACTAGCCTGAGCGTAGAAACCAGCTGGGTGTTGGAGGTGGGAGGAGCCGTCCCAGGGATTTAGACCCATGACGCCTCCACAAGGTAAATTCTGGCATCAAACACCCCCCATACGCTTTCTCAGCCTTCATCAGGACTCATCTAACCACACTAGTCTTACACTACACTGACGGCTCAATACAGATGAAGCACAGCCAAGACAGATCTGGTTTATCCAGGTTCACAGATCTCAGCAGTCCAAAGAACTGGTTTATGCCTCAAGGCGGAGGATCGTACACAGACAGGGAAATACAAAACCAAATCTCCAAATGTCAACTTTTCATTGACTCACATGACTTTTTAAAATTTGAGGTTTTGAAAGCCCACGGGTTCAAGAGAGTTTTTAACCCCTAGAGGAACATGTGTGTCCTTCAGTTGAAATTAAAACATGAAATTCGCCAAGATTGGAGTTACAAGGTTTTCCCACGACAACAGCGATATGCAGATAATATTTCTGTTAAAGCTTTTTAATTGGCTCAACAAAATAAATCAAATTTATGTGGAATCAGTCAGAACGGTGTTGGATTGAACAAAAGCCCCGCAGCCTTTTCTCATTCCCATAACAATCATCAGTGAAATGTCCAAATGTCCAGTAGGATCTTGAGGGTTCACATCCAAAACCCAAAACCCAAAACCCAAAACCCAAAACCCAAAACCCAAAACCCAAAACCCCCGCTGTGTTTCAGAGCAAATCCACATCTCCTAAAGCACTTTTAGACTGAAAACTGCAGGTTAGCTGCATACAAAACACAACGCATAACAGGAGCGAATGTTTCCAAATGTATTTTCTTGCTTTCAGAAAAATTAAAAAGATAAATAAAAAAAAAACCCTGAAACCCATCGGTCATTAAAGATGCATGGAGCAATCTTACAGCTTTTATGGGCCTTGTTTTCCTGCAGTAAACTGATATTTAGACCAGTGTTGAAGTTTTATACCAGAACAAACTGTGATCTCAGTAATGGAAGGAGGTTTTGTCTCAACCCCAAAAAACAACAAACTGAAGAATCATCTCTGCCAAACTGAAACCTCCAAGTCAACAATGTTTAGTTTTAATGGAACTGAGCATGTTGGCCCGTACGTTTTTGAAATATTGGCCATCGGTTTACTGCAGTCACCAGGGCTTCTGTATCTATAAATGATCATTTCATGAAAGGAGACTAACTTCCATACAAAGACCATGTGGACGGGGTTTTATCAGTCTGTAGGTGGCTGTCTCTCAGTCGGAAATTGGCACGGATCTGAAAAGCATTTCAATTTTTAACGACTTTTTTCTTCATATCAGCTGTATTATGGCTGATTTCAGTAACTGGAAAAATCCAAAAGCACCTAAGAAAGATGAACCCAACCATGTTGTGCACTGACTTTCAAAAAAAATCTGTGAAAACATGGATGGAGTGCTGGCAACTTTAAAATATACAAGACAAGGTGGTCACTTTATTTGGAAAGTCCAATGCTGAAACTATTCTTACTATCAAGTAGTGATGGAACGATATTCATATCTCAGGATATGATTCAATACGTGATCTGAGGTTCAGGATCAATACAACCAGGATACGATGCGATCAATAAAAGTGACATTACAAAGTGACAATAATATAATTTGGATGGAGAGCTTGTGAAACTGTGATGGTCAAGAGTCTCATTAGTGATTACTACAGCAGAATAACATGGAGCTGATATCACCATTCATGTTCCTGACAGCAGAATAACATGGAGCTGATATCACCATTCATGTTCCTGACAGCAGAATAACATGGAGCTGATATCACCATTCATGTTCCTGACAGCAGAATAACATGGAGCTGATATCACCATTCATGTTCCTGACAGCAGAATAACATGGAGCTGATATCACCATTCATGTTCCTGACAGCAGAATAACATGGAGCTGATATCACCATTCATGTTCCTGACAGCAGAATAACATGGAGCTGATATCACCATTCATGTTCCTGACACAACATACGGAGGGAATTTCGATATATCGTCCCATCACTATTATCAAGTATCTATAATGTGTCTACTGAGCTTCAGGTGATATTCGGTGTGTGGGTTAGCTGGGTATCAACACTGGACCGTCCAAATAAATTGTTACCACCATGACTTGACCTCCGTTTTACTAGCGCACCGCTTTATACTTCCTTCAAAATGATACTGTACTTTTCTAAACACTGCGTATGGAAAGCCAGGCGTCCCGACAAACAAAACAAACACAAATGGAAGACGTGAGAAACTACTGACATGTCCCGGTGACAGGATGTGATGTAATATCCCCCGTGTTGTTTAGAGAGAGCGCCTGGGGAGGAACCTGTATTTGGGCATAAATAACATTGAGGTGTTTTTAAAGGGATTATATAATTGTGGAACCTTGATAAAGGACCCCAGACTGATTAATATTTATTGTATGTCATCTTAGCCATATTTATAATATTTTTTGGGTCACCTTCTGAACGGTTTGTTGCATGCTTTAAATGGGTAAATATACCAGAGATGAGATATTTTACATATACCTAATAATATATGTATTTTGATATGATATATCCATACATGTAGCCGATATGTATTTTGATGTAACGCAGTGCTGCAGACAGCGACGCATTGTTTGATATTTTGACTTTGTAGTTTTCTTGCTTTGGATGTGAAATGATACGATGGCTGAAGTTAATACACACACACACACACACACACACACACACACACTAAGAAGAAGACATTTAGTTGACTGACATCAGGTAATATTATTTCTGGGTAATGAAGTACTTCAATCTTTTACTCGTTATCTCGCGCCGCCACTTGGGGTCGCCAGAGTGCAAAGCTGCCCAGTGCAGTTTTAAGTACAGAGCCGTTTTATTCAATAAATTAGTCATTTTTCGCAAATTCTCAATGTGCAGTCACTTCTGTGTATCTGTACCTATGAACAACAACCATATTCCAGTGGTCAGAAAGTTAAAAACATGCAGTGAAGTCTGCAGCTCAAACACCAGACTTTTTTTTCCGTACGTTCTTCTCAGCCTTTTTCTTCTCAGCGCTTGTTTTGCCTTTTACAGAAAGAAGAAATAAAATATCCAAAGTCTGAAGAAACTTCTGAGTTGCAGACATTCAGAATTATGAATAATTATTACATAAAATACTAAACATGACTGCTTTATTGATTATAATCTGTTCGGCTCAATCCAGTATGACTGGAAATACTTTAATTGGACAGACTGAACTTTAACTTCAGTCGTGTCGTTTCACACCCTCAGTAACAATATGAAGACAAATCTAAATGAGTTTTGTTCACTTACTGAAGGAGGTCAGTGTGTTTTATGGAGTTGGTTCTGTGTGTGTTTTCTGTTCAGCTCTGCTTGTTGCACTCATCCTTTTGTATATCAAGGAAGTTAAAGGAAGTGTTTTGTTTGATAATCTTGTGATGTGTGTGTGTGTGTGTGTGTGTGTGTGTGCAGTTTGACACTGAATGCTGAAATGTGAAATGTTCCAGAGAGACAGGAGGTTCAGCTGCGTTCACTTCCAGCTTGTTTGTTCGAGTATCTTTTGACAACACAGCAAATAAACTTTTTTCTCCCTTTTTTTCCAATTTTGAAGGCGTGATGCGTTTTTCTGTCATACGGCGACTTCATCTACGATATACTCAACAAATATGTCTTTCAGCTGCAGAAAAGTGAAAAGGATAACACTTAAACCAGATAAATTATAGATGACTCGTCTCTTTTACAAAGCTGGACTTATTACCAAAAAAAAGGCAGCAATAACAAAGTGTCATGTTGTGAGAAAATGTATTCAACGTGAAAATAGAGCATGTTTTGTTTTTCTTAATATCCTCTGGGTGTTGTGAAGTCATCAGTAGCTGCCGACTCTGAAAAAGACAATCAGCCTTTTGCTTCCACTCAATTTGGAGCCACCCATGCAAACTAGGCCACCAAGCAGGGGATAATTGGGCATGTAATTATGAAAAGTCAAAAATGCAAATGAAGGTATGGATACGGCGGCCGGTCAAGAGCTCGTCTGGACACTTGACCTATTTTCCACCCTGAAAAGGCGCATTTCTTATACAGTCTTAGCCCGGATTAACGCACTGGGGAATCAATTGGAATAACCAATTCTCCGAAGGGATTAGAGCATGACTCCGAGAGTCGCATCAATATTTAATCCAGTCTGACACGACGTTTCCATCAGGACACACCGCCGCTTCGCTTCCCCGTCCCTCTTCTCCTCTGTCTCTCCGTAGCTCTTCTCTTCTCTTCTCTGTCCTCCGTCAGCCAGAGGAACAGTTGCTCCGTCTGTTGCGGCTCTGACCTCTGACCTCTGACTTCCTTACTCCTGGTTGTTTGTAATGTTGATCTAGGAATTGACGCCAATTCTACTGTTGTACTTATTATGTAAATGTAGGCTGTTTTCTCATTGTTCGCTCCCCTCCTGGTCTTCCTGGATGGAGTCGGTTCTAGACATGAGATCAGGGCGGGAAACTAACTTTGTATCCCAGAATTCAACAGCCGCTTTCACCGTTTTACTAGCCAAATATGACATTTAGGACAGGAAAGAAGGACCAGACGGTGACTGGTCTCTGCTGGAAACAAGTGTCTGGATGAGCAGACTGACAGAATTTCTCTCTGCACTTGTTCGGTGGTAATTTCCCATCCTGCACTGGATGGTACGTGAAGAAGAAGAAGTGGCCTTGTGGCAGTTCCACAGTCTTTTGTGAAACCAGACCGCTGCTCGCTAATGAATTCCTGTTCGTTGACAATGCGAGGAGCTGTTAGTCAACACGCTTCAATACCTTTGTTGTTCCAGATATCTGACTCGGGTTCAGCTTCAGCACATTCACAGTGACAAACCACTCCAGAAGGCTTTCTCCTTGGTTTCTTTCACTTATTTAATCCCCTAGCTAATAATCCAGCAGTTTCATGTCCAGCTAAAAAAAATGTCAGTACCCCATGCATCACATTTAGTCTGTTACAAAATCCAGAATATAAAAACATTAACCTTTTTCAGCTAAGCAATTAGAATTAAACCATACATTTGAACGCACTAAAAATGGTAAAATATAAAAATCTAGAAGTATAAATAGAAATTTGGTCCATCGAGTTGATTACTATAATATTATTTACATTAGATTATTATTATTCCAGGCCCTTATTCATATTTGACTTCAATAGCACACTGCTGCTACCATTGCAATGTAATGGTATTTACAGAAAGGAGTTCAGTGCATGAGCTCTACAAAAGACAAGCTAACAAAATATGTCATTTGATGTAAAAAGTTGCATTTTTTCCCTTTTTTCCCCCATTTGGCTTACTGCCAATAAATACAAAGGTTTAGGAAAAGGTTGTTAGTTCAGCAAACATCTCAGCGTGGCAGTACAACATTAAAACGTTGGATAGTTAGTCTACAGTTGTATCAAAGGTGTTAGAAGTACAGGATGAAAAATACAAAAAGGCACACATTACAAGATCAAAGGGAGTCGATATCCAGCGTTGGAGAAACTCGTTCGGAAGACGCCGGCCTCAGACTACGGGACTTTTAAAATCCTGAACGACTCGGCCAAGAGTCTTAACTTGGCGATTCTCTACAGGAAGGAAGGTCGGTCATTCTCCTCTCTGTCTTGAAAAAATGTCTCCAAAAATGACTTGAGGATTTTATTTGTCGTCGTCGTCGTCGTAGCGTGAGCCGGCACCAGGAGAGGTTCAGTCGGTGTTCGGTGAGGAAGGAGGAAAGGCGAAGCGCTGTCGTCGGTTTGTAAATGTAAAACGGGCAGTTAAGAGTCCGTGGCGGCGGGGGTCCTGCTGGTGGGGCGGTCACACCAGGGACTCCAGGCTCTCGGCGGTGCTGGCGGTCCCGACCACGATGGTCCCGTTGTTGTCGGAGGACTGGAGGGTTTTCTCGTCCTCCTGAGTCCCGACGAGACTCAGCAGGGCTTTGTACAGGAACTGATACTGCTCCTGAAGAGAGACAGAGAAGTCATTTGGAAAGTCAGTTCAGCCACGATCCATATCAGTTCATACAAGGACTACATTTAGACAAAATTCAGGTCCTGCGTACATGTGAGCAGATTTGAGTTTTACTTCTAGAAACATTTCTCGGAGGCAGAGCCGCTGTGGAGCGAGAAATCATCTCATTGGTCAAGTTAAACCTCGGTGGACGGTGGGCTGACAGATGCTGACAAAGAATCAAATTTTGATTATTTGACAGAATTTTGCAATTTACTGAGTTTGAGTCTGATGAAAGGTTTTGATTCATGGACCAAAGATTACCTGCAGTTATGTGGACAAACACTCACTGTTCACCAGAGTTACGACTGACATGAGGGTAAGTAGATACTGACTTTAACTTCTATAAACTAATAAACTAACTTCTATAAACTAACTTCTATAAACTAATGATATATATATGTGGCTATTGGGATGTCTGTTTTATGAACAGCTGAACGCCTTATGTTTCCAGATATTCCATAGTTATTTGATATTTTTTTGACATGTTTTATGATGTAAACATGGTGTCAACTTCAGGAATTGCATGTTGAATTATTTTGTGGTTTTTCAAAATGACACCTTCACACAATGATCCCTGATGTCAGGGTTAGATCCTGTATGTTTAAATGATATAGGGTATTTTGAAAGTTGTTTCTGTTTCTGCATATGAAATACTTTAGTTTCTTATTTTCATGGATTCAATGACATAACAAGATCATGTTGTCTTTCCGTAAACCTGTGACAATTAAGTTTCTCTTCATATAGAGGCAATTGATCAGTTACTGTTAGACACTGATGAAGTCTGGAGGGTTGAAAATGTTCTGTCCATAGTGGAATAAAATAAGTTGCTCAACAAACTAACTTTCTATCGTGTGCAACCCCGTATTTTCGACTAATAAGTAGATAATGACCAAAATTTCATTTTTGGGTGAACTACTCCTTTAAGTCCCAATCAGACTGAGAGTAGGGCTGAACGATTTTGAAAAAAATATCTAATTACGATTGCGATATGATTTGCGATATTAGAGGGAATGATCATTTTTACATCATTATTCTCATTTTCATTGAAAAACGTATTAAAATGATTATGGTGTGATTTTTGCGGGGATCTGTACCAAACAAAGATGTTTTCTTAAGTCTGTAGAATATGATGTGTAGGCAGGACATCTCTGCAGCACCACAATATTTCATTTAAAATGGTATTTTGACACACATTTCGCCTTGCGCCTCCTGCGATTTGAAAATTGCAGTAGGCCATATTGCGATTTCGATAAAATTTTGATGAATTGTTCAGCCCTAACTGAGAGGGATGAAGCCTCAGGGTGACAGTTAGTCTGACATCACGTAGCAGCCCGTCTGCACCAGACAAACTCTTACAGTGTCGCTGAAGACTCCCGGTCTCATGAGGTTCGTCATCTTGGCCACCTGGAAGACGTCGACCGAACCCTCGGCCTCCAGCTGGCGGGTCAGAGAGGACAGAGCGCAGAACGTCCCGGCCGCGGCTCCGCCCACGCTGGAACGGTAAACAGGTTGAGATTTTCACTGCAAACAATATCCATCGTCTCAACTCGTTTAGTTCTGAGTCTTTAAATCTTTTTCTTGAAAAAAGTGAAAAAAAACTCGGCAGTGTAGGTGAGGTAATTTCACTTATTTAGAGTAGTTTCATTTGTGTGAAGATTATACAACATAGCATAATTATTAAATTCGTACATATTTTTAATACGTAATACATTAAATACTTAATTAGTTTCATGGAAATTCTAGAGAGAAAGTGGGTTTGAATTGGCAGCAAATGATCTCTAAATAATAATCTCTAAATGTAAATACTATAACCACAATCACACGTATCGGGATGATGATAACGGTAAATGTCTGTCGACCAATCAGAGGAGGTCTTACTCATCGTGGACGACCGTCGGCCCCTCCTTGTTGGCGCTCTCCTCCCTCACCAGGCTGAGCAGCTCGAAGGTGTTGCTGATGGGACTGTCGGGGTTGGGCCAGCGGGGGGAGCGGTAGTGCTTCACCTCCAGAACGTAGTCGTCCTGTCCAGAGGGACGGACCAAAGATCAGTAAGAACTCTTTAAAGCGCTCAATCTTTTTGGCTCGTGACCCTGAAGACGAGGCCGCTCTAACCTGTGTAGCTTCCAGTACGTAGTCCTGGACCACCAGCATCTCCTCGTTAGCCAGGCAGACGTGGGTCTCGCTCCGCTGAGTGACAGTGAACATCTCACAGCTGATTGGCTGGCCTTTGCGGGGCCAGAAGACGCACGGCTCCGCCTCCTCCTCCTCCTGACAACACGGGAGGGAGAGGGTGGTTTTCATTAAGCTGATACTCTGATCCAGAGAGACGCACGGTGACAGCAGCAGCAGAATAAACTTCACTTCCTGGATCAACAACATTACAAGCAACCAATAGTAATGGAGGTCAAAGGTCAGATGGAATTAATATTGCTGTGACTCTAGAATGATCATGATGAGAGAGAAGAGACAGGGAGGGAAACTAAGAACCACAATCCCTCTCAGGCCGACTACTACTATTACTACTACTACCACTAGTATTACTACTACTAGCACTACTAATACTACTACCACTGCTACTACTACTAGTAATAGCAGTAGGTCTAACAGTAGTAGTAGTACTGCTGCTGCTACACTACTGCTAATACTACTAATGCAGCTGCTGCATTTGCTGCTAGTACTACTAACCATGCTACCACTTGTATTACTACTATTAGTACTATTAGTGCTATTAGTATTACACTATTACAACTACCACTAATACTGTTATTACTACAACTATTACTAGTAGTAGTAGTGGTGGTAGCAGTAGCAGTACAGCAGTAGTAGTAGTACAGTAGTAGCAGTAGTACAGTAGCAGTAGTAGTACAGTAGTAGTAGTAGAGACCCAGACAGAAACACTGACCCATCCTGGACTCCTTCCTGCTCCGGACGTCCCAGACAGAGACACGATGACCTGGGCGTTGTGGTCCCATATCATCCTCCAGAAGTCATTTATGGTGCCGGGCAAAGGATTCTGGGTAACGATGAACTCGCTGCTCTGCCGGTAACCCTGCAGACACAAAACACATCTGAGCATGTGTAATGTCCTGGTACTTTGTTGTTTCTTGCTTTAATGTCTAAATAAATGCAAATAATATCACAATATGACTGTCAGCTAGACTGTATCACTGCTCCTCACATCATGTTAAACAGCAGCAGGTCTGCAGCTACAGAATATCTTGTCGTGTGTCAGGACTGAACAGCAACATGTTAAATACTTCTTCAGACTTTTTGTGTAATTCTCAGACTTTTTTTCAAGGCCTGAAAATGATCAAACCTATTGTCCAATACTTTCCATACTTGTATATGAATCCTGGCTGTAAAATCACTCAAAGAAAAATCCCATCAAGTTAACGGTCTGATTATGTTTTTGTTCTTACTGCGATGTACGAAGCGTTGATGTAGTCTGACGTTTCCCCCGCCGCTGTAGACAGACACACTCGCGACCTCTCAACTGCAAAGAAAGATATTATTTGTTTCTCAGAAATCTTCCCATTGAATCAGGCAGCAGTTTGCCATCTCAGCCTCGTGGAACAGAAAGGAGTCTAGCACCTCTCACCGCTCTCCAAACTCATCTCATTTTAACTGCGCTTTGAGGGTCCCAAGTGTCACATTTCTGCCAAACATCCCGGGCATCTCAGCCGAACGGGCAAACAAAACCTTCGGCGTTCGGAGAAGACGAGCTGCCAAAAGCACTTCATCACCTGACTGCCTCCGCAGCGGCTGCAGTGCCGTCTCAAGGCTGAACAGAGAAGGCCGCTTTGTCTTCAATCTGATCTACAAACGCTGCTGCTGCTGCAGAGCGAGGAGTGAGGCAGCGAGGAGTGAGGAGCGAGAAGCGAGGAGTGAGGCAGCGAGGAGTGAGGCAGCGAGGAGTGAGGAGCGAGAAGCGAGGAGTGAGGCAGCGAGGAGTGAGGCAGCGAGGAGTGAGGAGCGAGAAGCGAGGAGTGAGGCAGCGAGGAGTGAGGCAGCGAGGAGTGAGGGGTGAGGCAGCGAGGAGCGAGGCAGCAAGGAGCGAGGCAGCGAGGAGCGAGGCAGCAAGGAGCGAGGCAGTGAGGAGTGAGGCAGCAAGGAGTGAGGCAGTGAGGCAGCGAGGAGTGAGGCAGCGAGGGTTGAGGAGCGAGGAGTGAGGCAGCGAGGAGTGAGGCAGCGAGGAGTGAGGAGTGAGGCAGCGAGGAGTGAGGAGCGAGGAGTGAGGAGCGAGAAGCAAGGAGTGAGGCAGCGAGGAGTGAGGCAGCGAGGAGTGAGGCAGCGAGGAGTGAGGCAGCGAGGAGTGAGGCAGCGAGGCAGCGAGGAGTGAGGCAGCGAGGAGTGAGGCAGCGAGGAGTGAGGCAGCGAGGGTTGAGGAGCGAGGAGTGAGGAGCGAGGAGTGAGGCAGCGAGGAGCGTGGAGTGAGGCAGCGAGGAGTGAGGCAGCGAGGGTTGAGGAGCGAGGAGTGAGGCAGCGAGGAGTGAGGCAGTGAGGAGTGAGGCAGCGAGGAGTGAGGCAGCGAGGAGTGAGGCAGCGAGGAGTGAGGCAGCGAGGGTTGAGGAGCGAGGAGTGAGGCAGCGAGGAGTGAGGCAGCGAGGGTTGAGGAGTGAGGAGTGAGGCAGCGAGGAGAGAGGAGTGAGGCAGCGAGGAGCGAGGAGAGAGGAGTGAGGCAGCGAGGAGTGAGGCAGCGAGCGACTCACCAGGCATCAGACAGGAGTTTCTGTTCTTGCTGCGGCTGCAGTCTTTCAGAGCAGCAGAGTAGTCGCTCTGCTTGGTGCTGGACTGGGAAACCAACTGTGGAAAACATCAAGTTGTTAGGGACGATTCAGCTTCACTTACAGCTGCAATATGCAACTTTTTTGACATTAAAATAACAATAAATGAATAGCTAAGCAACATCACATGAGAGTTGTGCTGTTACACAGTATATCAGCACGGCTGTGATTCAGTTGAAGATAATCCCACACTACAGAAGATGGATTTGTAGGAATATTATTGTAAAATATTATATAATAAACACAAAATTCTAGTGCCTCTAAACAGGTAGTTCTGCCTTCCTTCACCTGTACACCCAGACACTGAACACTCACCTTGAACTGCTTGTCCAGGCGCGTCCCGCCGGCGGCCCCGGGGGTCAGCAGGTCGTCCACGTACCTGTGCAGCTGAGCGGACGCCACCTCCGTCTCTCTGGCCAAGATGGCTTCCACCAAGGCATCATGGATAAAAACATACTGTTCCTAGACGGGGAAAAAACAGATCATACAGTCATTGTTTTTCGTCCTCCGTGCACACACGGGTTTACGTCAAACACTTTGTCTGTTATTTTTATAAGTAATTATATATGTTATATATAAGATATTTTTTTGTTATACCAAATAACAAAAAAAGTAAAACAAAGAAAAACTGTGGCACCTTCTGGAAAACCTTTAAAGTACAGACTTTTGTAAATGGAGTCTTTTTTTTATTTTTTTTATAAATTGTTTTTAGTTATGTAACTGATGAATACAGGTGAAAAAAAAAAGGAGATAAATTGAAAATAAACGGTTGCCTCTGCACCGCTCCCAGCCCTCTGCCACCCAGAGAGCGACCCTCTCCCCTCCTGTTAAACTGTCTCCCACTGTGTGACCTGTGGTGACCTCTGACCTCTGTCTGGACCAGGTAGTTCCTCTGTGTGCGGATGTGCTTCAGGAAGCCCATGATGTTGACGGCGCCTTCGTCCCTCATCTGCTTCAGCATGCTGTCCAGCACGATGTACGTTCCCGTCCGGCCCACACCCGCACTGCACAGCAAGGTCAGTACAGAACACAAAGAGGAAAAATCACTCCATCCAAAAAATACAGGCTGTGATGATTCAGGAAGCGGTGCTAAAGCTGAACTGATGAAAACAATTCAACAACCGTACAGGCAATGATGATCACTGCTTATCAAAGATTTATATAATACCAAAAAGGAAATATCTGACACTCAGCAGCAGCACTTTTAGTTTTTAAAGACCCATATGTAAGGATGGGACAATATATATCGAAATTCAACATATCTCAATACACAAATGTGACAATACGCATCGTGAGATAAGCAGATGGTCCATCACTACTAATGTAGTGTGACTGTGTGTGATCCCACCTGCAGTGCACCACCACCGGCCCCGTCTCGTCCGCCCTCGCCTTAGACGACTTGCGTACGAAGCTGAGCAGTGGGAGGGCGTACTCCGGGACGCCCATGTCGGGCCACTGGGTGTAATGGTACTGGGTCACCGTCCGCTCGTTGCTCCGCCCCTTCTGGGAGCCCTGCGGGTTCGACGAGAGGAAACAGGAAGTGATAAACAGGAAGCTTCCATCAAAAGGTAGAAAGGGGAAACTTCAGCTGGTTAAACATGTTGCACAGCGACACGTAGGTTTGTCTGAATAGAGCATTTCAGGTGACTTAATCCTCCCTCTGGCGGCCATGTTGGAGGTCCTCAGCTCTGTGAACAGCTGACTGTGTTTCTGTCGTCTCAACAGAATTGAACAGACGGTTAATTTCTGTCTGTTTCTGACTGAACTGATCATTTCATCACTGATCCATCTGATTGATTTAGTGTTTAGATAATGTCAGCTTGTTAGCTAGCTAACCATAGTATCTGGTCAGCTAACCATCAGTGTCTTGTTGTTAACACATCTGATTAGCACACTAGCTAACATAGCTAGTAGCAGCTAGCGTTAGCATGTTCACATTAACATCAGTGTCTTTGCTAACTGTCCATTTCCTCGTCGTATTTATGACTTTTCATGTCGATTCAACTCATAGTTCTCATACTTCCAGTAGCAAATGTGTTGGAACACTGCTCTCCAGTTGGCTGTGTTGATGAACACTGCTCTTTGATTGGCTGTGCTGATGAAAATTGCTCTCTGATTGGCTGGGCTGATGAACACTGTGCCCTCTGACCTTTTTGATGTGGGTGTTCCTGAGGGTGAAGGTCCTCTGGGTGTAGTAGGCCAGCACCCTGCTGCTCTTCACCGTCACCAGGAAGCTGCCGTACTCCTCCTGGCTCTCCATTGGCCAATACTGGTCACACTTCCTCTGAGGAGGTGCAACATTGAACACATCATCAACATGTTATGTAGATATTCTCAAAATGCTGTATACCCCCATTTAAAGCTGCAATAAGCAAACTTTTCTGACCAGTAGAGGGCGACGGAAACTGCAACACATTTGTAAATAACACACAGCAAAGCCACTGCACTACGGAGGCCTACCAAGGACAAACCTAGCAAAGCAGCGTGCATCAAGGCTAACAGCTAAGCTAACTGTACCTACAGAGAAGTGTCACCAGTTACCAGTCTCACTTTGACAGATCTTTCTCCTGCTGAAGGTCACATGACCCACAATGACAAGTGAAGAGGCAGGAAGCAAGTTTACTAGTTTAACAAGTTTACAAGTTTAACAAGTTTACTAGTTTAACAAGTTTATTCGCTCGCTTCATCGATTCCTCCATTATGAGAATTTTTTTTCAGGAATGGGAGGGAGTAAAACTGATTTGGAGTTTGAGTTATGAACGGGAAAGAAGAAAATTTGAAAAATGCTATTTTCCATCTTTGAGATATGAGAATATAATTATGGTCACATCAATTCCAGAATGTATCTTTAAATCGAATTCAGAATCAGTTTATTCACTAAATACAGTTTATCGTGTTGGCGGCGACGGAGACAACGACACACAAACACACAACACACTCACTCGGCCTTTCTCCACCAGGTTGGTGATCATGACGATGACGCTGACGTTCTGCTCCCACACCATCCTCCAGAAATCCTCGGTGCTCGACTTCAGAGGGCCTTGAGCCGCGATGTAGGAGCGCGGCTTCTTAAAGCCCTGAGGAAACACAACGCTCACATCAGTTCAGCTTTTAAAACACGTTAAAAAACCTCCATCCAGTGGGGGAAAAAGTACTCAAATCCATTATAGTAAACGTAGCAAAACCATAACGGAAAATTACTCCATTAAAAGTAAAAGTTCTGCATTCAAAAGTTTACTTCAGTAAAAGTCTAGAAGTATTAGCAGTAAAATGAACTGAAGTATGAAAAGTAAAAGTCGTCATTCTGTCAGAGAGTTAAATTATTGAAGCATGAACCTGTCAGAAGTATTTTAATGTTGTCGGTCTAACTGCTCCATATACTGTTGGAGTTTAAACTCTAACAATGCAACATATTTTATGAGCTTATCGTATGTTTTGATGTAAAACCTTATTCTGCAAAGTAACTAGTAACAGAAACAATGTGTCAAATTCATTTTATAGTTGAACGTAACGTAAACGTAATGTAAAGCGCAAATGTAAAGAACGCGGCAGCGTTTTTTTTTCATTTACGTTTTTATATTTCTGCATTGGTGTAGCATGTCGAAACCCTGTACACAAGGTTGCAGTGTTTAAAAAAAATCATATCGCACAAAAACAAAACAGAAGAAGACAGGAAGAGGAAGCAGACGTGACGACAATCATCGGTAAACAAACTTCTTCAGCGAGCCTCTCTTCAGATTCTTCCATCTTGACCGCAGTCTGCTGCTGACGGAAGCAGGCGCCTCCCTACCAACACGCCATGATCGACCAACAGAGGTGTGACCAAGTCTACCAAGTCAGTCTCAAGTCTTGAGGCACAAGTCACAAGTCAAGTCTCAAGTCTAAATGTAGAACAGCAAGTCAAGTCAGAACAAATCAAGAGTCCAGTATCAATTTAATATCTTAAAGAAAACTAAATATCTAGGACTTTTCAATGCAATATGGTTTTAATAGGATAAAAACTTGGTAAGAGCATCATGAGTTTGATTTCTATAATCAGTTTCAACTTCAATAAATTCAATCATTCCATACAAATTCAGAAAACAGAATTTAAATTCAGTCGTCCGCTGGAACAAATCTCATCACTTTCAATCTAAGTCATTTACACAAACACAAGATCTCAAGTCAAGACTTTAGAAACCTTTTCAAGTCATCAAAGTACAAGTCAGAGTCAAGTCCCAAGTCCAAGTCAAGTGCAATTAAAACTGTGACTCGAATCCCCACCTCTGCTGGTCATGTGACTCGAGTCCAAGTCATGTGACTAGAGTCCCCACCTCTGGCAGTGTCTCTACAACTACATACAATGTCGTCATATTTAGCAACACTAAATATTTTCCCACACTTTTCAAGTCAAAGTCACCAGAACCCAAGTCAAGTCTCATCTCAAGTACTGTCTTCATGCATCAAGTCTCAAGCTATTATAATTGTGACTCGAGTCCAAGTCATGTGACTCGAGTCCCCACCTCTGAGTGCGCGACTCGACGTGAAGTTGAGGTTTTTGGGCCGGTACGCCGCACCTAGCCTACGCAGAGACACTTTTCAACCCTGAATACGCGTCAAATAGCGTCCGTTTCCCTGCAGAGACGCTGTTTTCTTTCAAGTATAAAACGCGCTTCACACAAATCAGCGGACACCATCCAACACATTCACTAATTATAAGTTAAACTGTCAGTTCAGCCAGTTTAGTCCAGCTCAGAAAATAAAGTGTCCAATGTTCTCAGCAGTGGGCAGCACATAAAACATTCACAAGTTAAATAACCTTCACAGTATGTGTGAAGTGTGAAGTTGCCTTCACTCGATGAGATGCATACAAAAGTCCGCGCTGGAGAGATCCTCAACATCCTATTACCAACTTTGTAATCACCACTTGTTGAGGAGTAACGTGTGCGCCGGCTCTCCACGGAGGCCCTGACAGCCGGCGGGGGTTTGACTCGCCGCTGCCTTTCACAAACCACGAGATGCTGGAAATGAGATTTTAATGGTTCGACGGCGAACATAATAGAGCGACACGCCGGTCGGCAGCGACGACGCCGGGTCTCCATGAATAGGCTCAGAAATATGCCGGGGACGTATTGATTTTGGTTCCGTATGGGAAGACAGGTAGGAGAGTGGAGTGGCTGAGAAAATAAAAGTCACCGTGTTTCAGAATTCAATGAGCTGGAACAAGCCTTGAGGTGAAGATGAAGGTCTTCCTTTCTATGGTGCTTGAAAATGAATAAAAAAAAAAAAAAGAGAGAGATAGCGTGAGATACAATTCCTTACATCTACATAGTTTGCGTTGATGTAATCTCCAGCCTTTCCGTCTTTGTTGGCCTGGGGACAGAGGCGGACTCGGCTGTGGTCGTCTGAGGGTTAAAACAGACAGCAGAGAGCGGGTGGACAGATGAGTTTCTCTTTCAGCTTTTTAATGAACCTTTGTTTTACCAAATCAGCATCATGACAAACACAGAAGCTGCAGATAAACAACATGCAGAAATGGCCGCGTTTAAGTATACATCCAGAGGCAAAATTAGAAGAATGCTTATTTTAATTAGCTTACATGATGCTTACAAAGTGCAAAAAAGTGCTCAAGTGCAAAAAGGTAAGACAAACATTTCAGTTATGCAACCATCATCAGTGTCCTATAAACATGTGACACTGATGATGTTTGCATAATGGAAAGGTTTGTCTTACTCTAACCCAGCAGGGGGTTAGTTGACACAACACACTCTTGTGAATGGAGCCTCAGACACATTTCTTGCACGCGTGTCCAGCTCATCATGTGAGGTGGAGGTGGAAGGGAAGGGAAGGGAAGTGTAGTCTCTACTGAAGACACCAAGATGGCAGCGACAGGAGTTTGGACACTTTGGAGTTCAGAAGAGACGGAGCTTGTTGTGTGTTTCCGGACATGAAGGTCCAGCTGTTTTTAGACAGAGGCTCCGTAATGGAGACATGTTTAAGGTTTCTGTCTGTTGTAAAGCGCTGCAGAGCCAACAGGCAAAACTCCACGTGCCTGAAGGATGAAATTTGTAACTGCAATAAAGAGAAGCCTAAAAAAAAAAAATCTAATTTCCACAATTCTCTCTGGATAATCAAAATAAGCATTTCACTCATGTAAACAGGATTATTATGGGGAATTATCAAATCAGGGAATTATGTGAACGGGTTAATCGGACTATTGCCTTACTTACAGTATTGGTAATAGTCACATTATTGTGCGACTATTGTAAACGACTATTATAAACGTGGCCAACGTACAAAACCAAAAATTGAATTCACAATATGAGCGCTAAAAATCGGTTGTTTTAATCAGTCTATTTTATGTATTTTATGTTTTATGTTATGTAAGTACTTTGAGTTGTATGAATGGTGCTGTAAAAATAAACATATTATTATTATTATTATTATTAAAAGTCATAATGTCAGGATTTTAGCTGATTATACTCACATGCCAGGATGTTGATGTATCTGTTTTTACTCTTGTTGTCAGGATGGTTGGAGCTGTCAGTGGTCATGCCCATGTCCACCGTGCACGCCTGCACCTCCTAAAAGCGCACACACACACACACACACACACACACACACACCATTATAGTCCTACCCCTAAAACAGCAGGTTCATGGTGTGCACAGCCACAGTTACACATCAACATAAAACACTGTGAGACGAGACACAAAACACAACTACGTGTCTAGCAGCGTCCGTCATTAGATGAAGAGCACGGGGGCGGAGTCTTACCTCGTAACTCTCCTTCAGTATCTAACGGCGGCGTGCGGATGCAGAGAGCGCAGCCGGGACGTTCCGCCACACACAGTGAACCAAAAGGTGCAAAAGTAAAATTACAAGACACACAAAAACTTCACACACACAGTTCACTTCAGCTAACAGTTCATGCTGCTGCCACCACTTAAAGGAGAAATCAACCCGTATAATAAACAAGCTGTATTAGCTTAAAAATTCAAATTCATTGACCAAAAATTTAATAAATCTGGAGATATTGATCAGGTTTCCAATATATTCTGTCTCAATGTTTTTGCATGCCAAGTCAGGCAAATTCACAGCCTTTAAAACCCAAGATGTTTGTCCCTTTCCATTGATATGAAGCTCGATGGGAAGCAGAAAGGACAAAAAGTTTCCTGTGGTATGATGGATCCACACAGAGGGGCGGGGCTAAGCAGCAGAGGGGCGGGGCTAAGCAGGAAAAACTCTATTGGTGTACACACTTGTCCGTCAATCATAGATTCCCATCCAAAACACATATTTTTTAGACTTGTCATATGTTCGCCATCTTGACTTTTACACATTTGTCTGTCTCTGCTGTCAACAGACTGTAAAATGGTAATAATTCATGACTTTGTAAAATTAATAGATGTAAAGAAAAGAGAAAGAGAAGACAGGCCATGTGGATCTGTCATAGAGTTTTGTCTCAGTGGCTAAAATGCAATACATTGATATACACAGTAATGGTTTCCTATGATTCATTAAATAATCAAATAACCATAGAGTCCTGGGTTGATTTTTCCTTTAACGGCAGCTTGTAAAGAAAGCGGGGCTTTGATTCATTGTGTGACTTGTGTCACTCTGGCCTGAGCTTTAATGTTTGTTTCATCTGAAGCCGACTGAAGACTGACAGGCTGTTTCCCTTCAGACGGCTGGAGATAAACTAGAGCTGCACGATTAATCAAGTATGATCCTACATGACAATTTTAGTAGAGTAATGACACATCAGCAATACTGAAGAGGGGAGGGCCGTCACAAGTGGAACAGTCAAGTTGTTAATATAAGATGCAAAAATGCAGAAAAATTATTTTGTCCCCCAAATAATAATAATGCCATAATCATGCAGCTCTATGTCAAACCACATTACATTACATGAGCATCACTGCACAGCATGCAGCTCAGTGACATCAGCATGCAGACTGAACATGAACAGTCACCCACAACCTTCACAAACAACACAAATCATGACAAATCACAATAAACTGCAGATATTAAAACTCTCTCCTGTCAACCAGTGTGGTGTCTTTGCTTAAATCACTTCTAAAAACAAACTTTTTCCATCTTACTTTTGCTTGAACCCATTTTTTATCTGTGATTTGTGGTCTGTTATATATGTATATGTATATATATTCACATGGCTCGGCTGGGGCTTTATTTCTGGATTCAGTTTATAAGTCTTGTGATTTTAACGTCCAGAGCTGAAGGTTTCCTACGAGCGGTTTTAGGAAGGTTTGTAGATTTTTCGCGCATTGCCCAAAACAGCACTTAAGCTAAGAGCATCTTACCTTAAGTGCGTCTTTGGTCGTGTTCCATTACTTTACGCTTCACCCTGCGTTCTGCAGCTGATAACCAATCACAGCACAGAGGAGGAAGGTCTCGGGGAGGATTTGAATGACGGAGCGAGCGCACACTGGGCTCTGGAAACTCTTCTGACAGGTAGGCTACGTGTAAATGTACCGTTAGTCATGCTGTCCTGTTTTGAAATGCTTAGTTGGCTTATGGTTGATTGTAGGCTTACTGTGTTCACCTGCCATGTAAAACACAATACTGAATAAGCCTCGGACACAGGTGTTATCACTCTATTTTTATTATCACTTTTTTTTTAGGGTTTAGTTATCTGCCTCGACAGCCACAAGTCACCCATCTCACTTTGTCCCCACTTAACCTCAATTGCTGAAGTTCATCAAATCAACAATTCAAGTCTTTAACGACCGTCGCCTCTGTGTTCGCCGCTAGCTTTTCCAAAACAAACATAGGAACGCCTCTGATTGGCTGAACGGACGCTGAAGAATCTGTCCATCCAGAAAAAGTTCAACTGGGTTAAACTGTCTTGTTGTCGAAGCGGACGGCGGCCAGCTAAGCCCTGTTCGTGCTCATGTGGATGGATTCGACAGTGCGATCTAACAGACCATCAGGTAAGATAATAGTCAGATGCGGCACCTCAAACTCCCTGGAGAAGCCCTGGGTGTCGTGCAGCTCGGCGACGCGTCTGACGAACTCCTTCACCGGAACCGGCTCGTGTTCGTCTGACAGGAGGAGAAGAAGAAGAAGGAGAAACATCACTGATCAACCCAGACGTGAGAAAAGGGACCGATATGCCAACAGTAGAGCCGGGCCATAATTCAATGTTGTGTAGCATGGATGCTAGCTAAAGGCGTTTCTATGGTTACAGTTCTGCTAAACTACTTTTTGGTGGAAGTCTGTAAATTACTTTATGACTTTGTAATAAAACCATTTTAAATCAATATTTGGTGTCAAATGATGAATATTTTTGGTCAGTAGCTGTGTGATCAGCAGGATAATGGACAGTGTCGGGTCTTGATTATTTTGTGGTAATGACCGGCTCACTGTCCAATATCTCTTACATAACAGGTTGTGTGTGTGAGTGTGTGTGTGTTACCTGATGTGAGCGCAGCAGCAGCCGGTACAGCGATCACTCTGGGCGATGTGCTGTCTTCGATGTAGAAGTGAGCGGTCTGGAAACAGTTCCTGCAGACGAAACAAACACAAACATCTTCAACTACAACTGGAGTTAGACTTAAAAAGACCCAGTAAAGGACAGACGGTCTGGTTGTGATTGAATAAAACAGTCAAACATCCTCTGTGACTGACAGTGTAAGACAGAGTGACTGCAGTCTGGAAAGTCTGGAAACACAGAAGAAGAATTGGATCATTTTCAGGTCAGTTTGGGAATTGGACAAAACGTCTGGAAAAGTGTGAAAAAATATGATTTAGTGTTGCTAAATATGATGACACTGTTAGAGGTGGGGACTCGAGTCACATGACTTGGACTCGAGTCACAATTTTAATAACTTGACTTGATGCATGAAGAGAAGACTTGAGACTTGACTTGACTTGGGTTCTGGTGACTTGGGACTTGACTGACTTGTACTTTGATGACTTGAAAAGGTTTCTAAAGTCTTGACTTGAGATCTTGTGTTTGTGTAAATGACTTAGATTGAAAGTGATGAGATTTGTTCCAGCAGACGACTGAATTTAAATTCTGTTTTCTGAATTTGTATGGAATGATTGAATTTATTGAAGTTGAAACTGATTATAGAAATCAAACTCATGATGCTCTTACCAAGTTTTTATCCTATTAAAACCATATTGCATTGAAAAGTCCTAGATATTTAGTTTTCTTTAAGATATTAAATTGATACTGGACTCTTGATTTGTTCTGACTTGACTTGCTGTTCTACATTTAGACTTGAGACTTGACATTAATGACATGGACTTGACTTGGTAATCTACATTTAGAGTTGAGCCTCAAGACTTGAGACTGACTTGGGACTCGAGCAAAGTTGACTGAAATCTACAAATCCAGTTAAACTGTTAAAATATGGAAAAAGTGTTTTGTAGGAATCCTGAATAGAAAATACAACCACTGGATAGAGGGAGAGTTTGGTTTGGCTGAATAATAATAATAATCACTCCAAGTAAAGAAATGATCAAAATATCTGTGTTGATGTTGTGCTACATCTTGTAAATCTTAATAAAAATCTTAACAAACCAAACAATACTGTGAGCAAATGCTTCAGGATTTGCGCAGCAGAAAAAGCTTTTGTTGTGATGTTGCTGGGCGATGCGGCGCAGCCCAGATTCTGGAGAACACATGGTAATCTTCCAGAAACACAGGAAAAAAGATGTTCCATCTAATCCTCGACAAGGTTTTAAACGGATGAGGAACCTGCGTTGTCTCGGCCAAAAATGGGCATCAAGGATTATTCTGGACAAAAACAGAAGAAGCGTTCGCTGAGATTAAAGATCCGTGTTTTGGAGGAGGCAGAGAGGCGTTTGCATGTCCAATGAAACACGCTGTCTTTATTATTATTATTATTATTATTATTATTATTGTTATTATTATTACTCTATTATTATACTCTCTACGAGTTTGATGCATTTCCATTTATGAACTGAATGCTGAATTTCTCTTTTTAAAATTTATCAGACTTCCAGAAGGTGAAATTATGGAGACTGGACTCAGTATTATTGACAAAAGTGTCTATAATGATCCATAAATAAGAAACACATCACAATGTGTTTTACTATCCACAAACAAATATCTCTCTACTTGTGTCATGTAAATTGTCATTTAAATGTGCAATGATTTGTACAAATGGATACATACAGTATTTGTGAAACATGTTTTCCGTTTTGCACAAATATCTCATACTTTGTGTAGGAAAAACAAAATATGTATGTTTCCAATTTCCATATGTATTTTGTACAATAAGCATCCTCAAATGTAAAATTGGCTTGTGAAGTGATGAATCTGCATTTGTGGATAAAGTGACACGTGTACATTCACTGACTTTCAGTGACTTTCCTCCTATTTATTTGATTTTGAGACTATTCTTTCGCTGTTCCTGCACAATCCACACAATGAGGAGGTCAGAATGTGAATAGTCAGACTGAACAACAGTCAGAGTGAACAACAGTCAGAATGAACAACAGTCAGAATGTGAACAACAGTCAGTGTGAACAGTCAGAGTGTGAACAACAGCCAGACTGAACAACAGTCACTGTGAACAGTCAGAGTGTGAACAACAGCCAGAATGTGAACAACAGTCAGAGTGTGAACAACAGTCACTGTGAACAGTCAGAGTGTGAACAACAGTCAGACTGAACAACAGTCACTGTGAACAGTCAGAGTGTGAACAGTCAGAGTGTGAACAACAGTCACTGTGAACAGTCAGAGTGTGAACAACAGTCAGAATGTGAACAACAGTCAGAGTGTGAACAACAGTCACTGTGAACAGTCAGAGTGTGAACAACAGTCAGACTGAACAACAGTCACTGTGAACAGTCAGTGTGAACAACAGTCAGAATGTGAACAACAGTCAGACTGAACAACAGCCAGACTGAACAACAGCCAGAGTGTGAACAACAGTCAGACTGAACAACAGCCAGAATGTGAACAATAGTCAGAGTGTGAACAACAGTCAGACTGAACAGCCAGAGTGTGAACAACAGTCAGACTGAACAACAGCCAGAGTGTGAACAACAGTCAGACTGAACAACAGCCAGAGTGTGAACAACAGCCAGACTGAACAGCCAGACTGAACAACAGCCAGACTGAACAACAGCCAGACTGAACAACAGCCAGAGTGTGAACAACAGCCAGATTGAACAGCAGTCCGAATGTGAACAACAGTCAGACTGAACAGCCAGAGTGTGAACAACAGTCAGACTGAACAGCAGTCAGAATGTGAACAACAGTCAGAGTGTGAACAACAGTCAGACTGAACAACAGCCAGAGTGTGAACAACAGCCAGACTGAACAGCAGTCAGAATGTGAACAACAGTCAGAGTGTGAACAACAGTCAGACTGAACAACAGCCAGAGTGTGAACAACAGCCAGACTGAACAACAGTCAGACTGAACAACAGCCAGAGTGTGAACAACAGTCAGACTGAACAACAGTCAGACTGAACAACAGCCAGAGTGTGAACAACAGTCAGACTGAACAACAGTCAGACTGAACAACAGCCAGAGTGTGAACAACAGTCAGACTGAACAACAGTCAGACTGAACAACAGCCAGAGTGTGAACAACAGTCAGACTGAACAGCAGTCAGAATGTGAACAACAGTCAGAGTGTGAACAACAGTCAGACTGAACAACAGCCAGAGTGTGAACAGCCAGACTGAACAACAGTCAGACTGAACAGCCAGACTGAACAACAGTCAGACTGCGAGTGTGAACAACAGCCAGACTGAACAACAGCCAGAGTGTGAACAACAGTCAGACTGAACAACAGTCAGACTGAACAACAGCCAGAGTGTGAACAACAGTCAAACTGAACAACAGTCAGAGTGTGAACAGCCAGACTGAACAACAGCCAGAGTGTGAACAACCGCCAGACTGAACAGCCAGAGTGTGAACAACAGTCAGACTGAACAACAGTCAGACTGAACAACAGCCAGAGTGTGAACAGTCAGACTGAACAACAGCCAGACTGAACAACAGTCAGACTGAACAACAGTCAGAGTGTGAACAGTCAGACTGAACAACAGTCAGACTGAACAACAGTCAGACTGAACAACAGCCAGAGTGTGAACAACAGTCAGACTGAACAACAGCCAGAGTGTGAACAACAGTCAGACTGAACAACAGTCAGACTGAACAACAGCCAGAGTGTGAACAACAGTCAGACTGAACAACAGCCAGACTGAACAACAGTCAGACTGAACAACAGTCAGAGTGTGAACAACAGTCAGACTGAACAACAGTCAGACTGAACAACAGCCAGAGTGTGAACAACAGTCAGACTGAACAACAGTCAGACTGAACAACAGTCAGAGTGTGAACAGCCAGACTGAACAACAGCCAGAGTGTGAACAACCGCCAGACTGAACAACAGCCAGAGTGTGAACAACAGTCAGACTGAACAACAGTCAGACTGAACAACAGCCAGAATGTGAACAGTCAGACTGAACAACAGTCAGACTGAACAACAGCCAGAGTGTGAACAACAGTCAGACTGAACAACAGCCAGACTGAACAACAGTCAGACTGAACAACAGTCAGAGTGTGAACAGTCAGACTGAACAGCCAGACTGAACAACAGCCAGAGTGTGAACAACAGTCAGTGTGAACAACAGTCAGACTGAACAACAGTCAGACTGAACAACAGCCAGAGTGTGAACAACAGTCAGACTGAACAACAGCCAGAGTGTGAACAACAGCCAGACTGAACAGCCAGAGTGTGAACAACAGCCAGTGTGAACAACAGCCAGACTGAACAACAGCCAGAGTGTGAACAACAGCCAGACTGAACAACAGCCAGAGTGTGAACAACAGCCAGACTGAACAACAGCCAGAGTGTGAACAACAGTCAGACTGAACAACAGCCAGAGTGTGAACAACAGCCAGACTGAACAACAGCCAGACTTAACAACAGCCAGACTGAACAACAGCCAGAGTGTGAACAACAGTCAGTGTGAACAGTCAGACTGAACAACAGTCATAATAAAGCAGATCACTGCACTGGTATAAAGAAAATTACACTTGATTCTACTAAATTCTTGAAACAATTTGAGTTGAATTGGAAACAAATGAAATGATCTAACACCACTGGCAGATTTCTTCACTTGTTTTAAGAAAATTATGATTTTAGGACTCAATAATAGACTAAATGAGTTGTTAAGATAGAGATTTTTTGCAGTGCACAGCACCTGTATCATGAGATATTTAAGAACCATTTAGCTGAATACTCATTGTAGGAGCAACTTCCTGGGCATGCTGTGAATTTTGAGTCAAACTAGACTCAGAGTGTCTGACCTCAAAAGCACAGCAGAGAGGCCAAATGAGCACCGTGTCTCTGAGGAAGCGACACACAGCAGCAGATTAGTGTAGTTTGTCCTTACAGGCCGCTGACACGATTCCTCGTGTCGGACAGAATCGGCCGGATGTCCTTTTCCTTTTCCATCCCCCGACCCGCGGCTCGAGGTACATCCTCCGCCCGGGATTAATCCCTCAGCCTCAGATTATTACCGGCTTAACACTGCTCAATCTGACATACAACAACAGGCAGAGCAGAAAACAAGAACAATATGTCGCCTCTCCGCACGGCAGATCAGAAACGTACAGTCTCTGAAAAGTGTTTACACTGCGGCTGACAGCGAGTCCTGATTGGATTTCTGAAGTTGGTTATTTCACAGTCTGAGTGGCAGAGAGAGAGAGAGAGAGAGAGAGAGAGATGCTTCTCTACAAAACAAAGTCACTTTGAGGTTTGTGCCTTTCACACTGTTCCCAAACAGACTTCTGTTAGTGTCATACAGCAGCTTTACTTCCCTCAGCAGCTGAAAGCTTTCATTCAGACAGGCCAGACAGAGACTGAGACTGAGACACACACACACACACACACAAACACACACACAAACACACATCACAATGTAAGAACAGGATGGGGCTCGTGTTCAAGGAGATTAAGCTTCCCAGACAAATATGAGAGTCTTCTGGCCAATGTCTCCCCTTCACTACCCCCCCCCCCCCCCCCCCCCTTCTCTCAGACATGGGATGGAGTGGTGGTGGTGTGTGTGTGTGTGTGTGTGTGTGTGTGTGTGTGTGTGTGTGTGTGCAAATTAACTTTTTTTGGCCCCTTGATCTGTTTTTTAGGGGCATGTTGGTAATTGTAGGGGCAATTTTATTTTAATTTTATAATTTTTTTTAATCTTTATTTTAACTATGAAATAATACATATTGGCAAGTAAACACTAATTTTGGTTGATGGGGGGGGGGGGCAGAGGGGGGGCATCAGTGGTCTGGTGGATCTGGCCCTGCTGGGTCAGACTCTGTTCACACTGCAGCTCAGAGTTTCCCAATTCAGATTTTTCTCTCCCATGTGAAACAGATCTGATGCTTTCTGATCAGTATAAACAGAAAAAAGCTGCACAGAGTCGCATTTCTTCCTCACTTCTGATCTGGACTTCATGTGCTACAAAATCGGATCCCGAGGCACGTGAACTACATGTGAATTGTATTTGAACGCTCAAATCAGAATTTGTCGGCGTTGCCATGACAAGTAAACCTGATGTCATTCACCTGAGACAGTTGTCAGATATGAGATACATCCTACAACAGATATGAATGGTCATCTGACAAAATCAGATACTAGCATGTTTTCTCCCACAGCACAGAGCAAAGAGAGGCCGTGTGTTTTGTTGTTTATAATGTTTACTTTGATTCAACACTTCCTCTTTGGTGTTTATTCTTCTTTCAAAGCCTTTGGGAAAATTCTGCTCCTACATTCAGTCTTTATATGCAGAACAGAACAGAACAGAACAGAACAGAGAGCCTCAAGGACAGAACAGCACAAAAATCATAAAACATTTCAACAATGGAGACTTTTTTTAGAGCGATGAACCAAACAGTGACAGTAATGACCTGAATCACATGGTGGAGCGGTAACATCTGCAGTTTGGAGGCTTTTATCCACAGCAGCTCACAGGAACAGGACTTCATACAGGTTTAGTCTAGAGGGAATTGAACCCCTAACTCTGACATGGTTAGTGCCTTGCTCTACATACTGAACTGCACAGGGAATTGAACCCCTGACCCTGACAGTGTTGGCAGCATGACAATGCCAATGTAAGATGACTAAATAGATTTTTTAATACTTTTCTGTGATTGTATAAACTGTTGGCATGTGATGTGTCAAACCCCGTCCAGGTCAGAAGGCAAAAATCAGTTTGCAAACACAAACTGACCCAAGTCTGACTACAAAAATAGATAATAAAAATAAAAACTTTTCAGCATTGGGGGCTAAGGGGAGGGAACCTGTTGTTCCCCCAATAAATAAATAGAGATGTAAATTGTTGTAAAATGTTGGTTTGCTTTATTTTTCATTTTGTTTCATTTTGCTCTTTTTTATTCAGATTTTTTTCTCCTATTTTCCTGATGTCTGTGTTTAATTAAGATTATGTTAAGTTTATGGATGATTGTGTTTACTATGAAAACCTATCCATCTAGTGTCTGTGTATCTCAATTTTATTCGAGTCCTCACTCAAAAAACAGAATTCTGTTAATTTTTGGTGCATTAGCTAATATGGACAATCTTGAAATAAACAAAGAGCCTGCAATCTGTTTCTTCTTTTTTTTTTTTTTTTTTACAGCTGAAACGTCCATGCCAAAAGAGAAATAAAAATAACAAAAGAAGAAACAGTGTGCAGTTTTATCCACAGAGCCTTACAATGAGCCCAGAGGGACTGGACCCCGCGGCCGGCAGTCTCAGTGCCGGCTCTCCACCGGCTGAGCAGGTCCTACCTCCAGTAGATCAGGATGCCGATCAGAACCACCAGACCCAGGAAGGTCAGGGTGGAGACGACAGCCAGGGGAACGACCGCCTTCCTCTCCCTCTCCCTCACCAGACCGACCCTGGACTCATGACTGCTGTTACTGGCATCTGGAGAGAGAGACAGACACACAGGTAGGTAGGTAGATAGATAGATAGATAGATAGATAGATAGATAGATAGATAGATAGATAGATAGAATAAACTATGGCAGATTGCCATGTAGACAAAAAAACAAGCGTAAAGGAATCACATTTCTATCAACTGTTTCAGATTTGAGTTTTACTGCTACAAACATTTCTCGAAGGCGGAGAAGCTCTGGAGGCAGAAATAATCTGATTGGTTGAATTAAACCTCAGTGGGCGGAGCCGAAGAACCACAGTTTTTCAGAGTGCAAGTTAGCTAAATGGCAAACTTGCATGACAAAGAAGGAACTCATCAAAATATGAATAAAATTATAAAGTTGGAAGGTCAGCAACTAGCTAGCTTAGCAACATAGCTATAGGTTAGTTTGAACTTGGAAGGTCAGCAGCTAGCTAACTAGCTTACCTAGATAGCTACAAACTAGTATGGCTAGTTTGAACTTGGGAGCTAGGCTAACTAGCTAACCTAGATAACTTAGTATGGTAGATTGCATTATTTCAGTTAGCAGCAGAGCGCTAGGCTTCATAATATTAGCTTCCTCCTCTCTTACCTCTTGTCTTTTTAACTGAGCTTCAATCTAACATTACTTAGCCAGAAAAACTGGCTTTTTGTCTCAGCCCACTGAGGTTTAACTCAACCAATCAGATTATTTCTGCCTCCGAAAAATGTTGGTAGAACTAAAACTACAGTCTGCTCAGCTGTTAGTACCTGCTTCAGTAAGAATCATGAATCATATTAGTAGCCCAGGACACCGACACATGTATGACCGTTCACATTCATCCATCTACTGCAACACAAACACAGGACTATCACACTCCAACCACCTGTCAACCCACTCCACACAACACAGAGAGGCACAAAGGCTTGTAATTATAGTTAACACAGATCAAGCCAAACACATTCATCAGACCGCAGCAGCACACAAGCCATGCTGAGCAAAAGTCAAACAAGCAGCATAATTGCGATGGTGTACCTTGAATAACAGCAATGAAAACCTGACAGCTGAATCTGACCTTATTGAGCTGCTCTGAATCTTCCGTTTATTCGTTTGCAAAACAGTAAGGAAAACGCTAGTATGGATTAACCTTGACTGGAAGCCTGTTCGTCAATACTTACCACTTCTGTACAAACTGACTCAGTTGAATGTGAATGGCTGGGTCAGGCCTGTTGACTAGTATTTCTAATGCAGCATAAAGCCTGTTCATTCATCCAACAGATCTCTGGCTGCTTCTCAAAACCTGGTCACACTGGCAGTGATAATGGCAGAGAAAGAGCCTGGACTGAATGTGTCTACTCAAAAATGCAAAAGGTTATTTGTGTTTGGTGCAGAGACTGAAGCAACAAGGTGACTCAAAGTGGCTCTGATGAGAATTAAAGGCAAACACCGTGAAAGCTCTATTGATAGTCCAATTTGAAAAGATTTCAAACTAAAGGATAAGTTCAGAGTGTGAGGGATAGGGAAGGTTACTGAGATGGGAATAAACATAAACTGGGTACGGCAAGGTAGAGCCGCATCTTAAAAAACTCACATCAGGACCAATGTTCTCACTAAGCTGATCATTTGTTTTTGTTTGTTTGGTGGGAAGGAGGAAAGTCCGCACTACCAAATGAATTACAAATGTTTATTATAATGCACAGCAGCAGACAAAGAACAAACAAACACGTTTCAGTCTGCTGCTGTTGGTTATAATAAACATTTGTAATTAATTTGGTAGTCCAGACTTCCCTCCTTTTGTTGAATCTTTATGCACAAGAGTCTGCAAGAGTTTAGAGTTGAGTGGGCAAGTTATTTATTCTTTCTTTGGTGCATAACCAAGTAGGAAGGTTCGAAACATCTTGCGTATTCAGTAAAACGTGTTAGAAACACAATCTGTATACTAAATTACTTGAGTAAGCGATTGCGCCACTTGTCCCCAGAAACTTACTGGTTTGGAGGTTTTGATGGTAAATGATATTAGACGTAGGGACACTGCTGTACCTCGGGGTTTAGTGAATTCACGCCCCTGGTTACTGAGGATTTTAAAGCCTCTTGGAGACTGTATGCAGTGTAGATGGAGAGGTTTAGCACCTCTGACAGAATCTGGAACAGTTTAAGCCTGAGAAGAGTTTTGCTGCTCTCTGGTGGCCATGCATCGACAGATCACACTGTCTGAGGCCCTTTCTAACATCTGGGAGTAGAATCAGAGTAGAATAGTAGGAGTAGAATCTCTATGCTTGTTGAGGACATTGGGTTGTAAACTGAATTTCTGAAACTGCTGTAGAGGATTTTGCGTGTCAGCCCATGAATTTTAACACTACAAAAGACTAACTACAGTGCTTTTCTTCAGCGGATACGTACAAGATGTAACAGAAACAGCTGGAGACCTCAAGTGGAAGTGGACTCAGATGATGAATCAATATCAAACTTGGCATGCATCAACCATGCATCTTCTAGACAGAAAATTACCTACAGCACTGCATATGTCTGAAGTAGCTATACCCTCCCAATTCGTTCACATGAATATTTCTATTTATTTCTTAATTCACATAAGAAGTGGCTTTAGAGTAGGAAATGTTGGGCTGATTTGGCGTAAACGAAGTATGCAGCATAGCTAAAATATCTGAATGTGTCTGGCACCGAATGCTTCTGGATAAATACAACAGAAGTGGGATTGAAATGTTAAGGAACAAAGCAGAGAAGAGAGCAGAAGAGACATTCAAATGATGATGATGATGATGATAATGATGATGACTTTTAACCCATGACATAACCCAAGGATCCCCAAACTTAACATGTTTTGTCTTGAATGCATGTATTTTTTTCCAGACAAAACCTTTTACTCACTCTCTCATACACACACACAAAATGAAATTTAGTTTTTTCGCAGACAGATGGTGGATTAGTCATCTTTTGGATCTCCAAAACACTTCCTGATCCCTTGGCATTTTGTCATAGATGTAGGACCCACGCGGACGGCTGTTTACCTGCGACTGGCTCCTCCTCCGACTCTCTTTCTGTGCGCTCGGGGATACTGAAGTCAGAGGATGTCTCGTTGTCGTACAAGCTCTCACCTTGCCCCGAGCCGCTCTCGTCCTCCCCGCCCAGCGACCAGGGCGAAGTCGAGGTTACCGCGGATACGGTTGCAGTTGCCGTGCCTCCTACCTCTGTGGCGATGGCGCTGCCGCTCTCACTTTCGAAATAGAACGCAGAGGAGCGTTCGTCAGAGTCGTCCGGGGTCGTGCCGAACTCCGAGGCCGGCGACGGGGGAACGGTGGGAGTGACTTCGGTCGAATAAGAGAGCACGCTCTCTCCGGAGGCCGACGCTGGAACCCTGTCCCACTCCTGATCTATACCCTCCTGGGCCGAGCCGGAGGCACTGCTGCTATTGTCTAACACCTGTCCTTCTGAGGTGGGGGTGGAGGGAGAGGCTGTGGGTGAGGAAGGGGCCGAGGTTTGGAGGACAGAGTTCCCGTCTGACGCCGAGAACCAGCGGTCCTCGACACCGGACGCTGTGGCTGCAACAGAGAGGGGCAGGTCACTATGGGTGGCTGGGAGAAGGCGGGAATGTGGAGAGGACGATGAAGGAGAGATAGTGCTATAGGAGAGCAGAGGCTGGTCTACGGACAGACCATCAGAACCCACCACAGACAGAGAATGGAGAAGGTCGTCTACGGCACTACCGGGGGCCGAAGGGAGGCCCGCACTAGAGTAAAGCTCTAAGCTAGCAGTGCCCCAGGCCGAGGAGGGCAGGGGGATATGAGGAGAGGCATGCAACCAGGACGAGGACGCCGACGGCTCGAGAGAGCAGGTGCACATGGCGTCCACGCCGCTAGCTAACGGAAACCCATCACCGCTGACCTCGGAGAGAAAAGAGTCTATCGCGCTCCCCGTCGCGTACCTCGAGTCCTCGAACCCACCTGAGAGAGAGTCGGTTAGGCCGGGGGTGGCGCCGGAAAGGGTGAAGTCGCTAGAGAGGAGAACTGAAGGCTGGAGGGCGGGGCTGAGAGACAGAGAGACCACTGAGAGCGATCTAGAAAGCTCTGAGGGATCCCAGGGGGAGTCGGGCGGCTCGGCGGTGCCGCCTGACGGGTCCGGCGCTGTTTGGAGAGGGGGAGTATCGCTAAAGGGCGAGGGGTCACCAGAAGAGACCGCAGACGAGGAGCCAGAGAACACATCACCATCACTATCATTATCATCAAACCCAACACCGGGAGAGACGGGGTCAGTCTCCCAACCAGACAGGGGGTGCGGGGGGTGAGGGGGGTGAGACAGGGTGGCGGCGGTGGAGGCAGGGAGCGTGGGGGTGGGACCAGCCAGGAGTGGGTCTTTGCTAGACAGAAGTGCAGTAGCGGCATGCTGGGAGTCGCCTGCAGAGGGCGCCACAGACAACACAGGCCTAGACGAGGAGGAGGGAGGGGCATGCAGGCAGGCGGGGGGGGCGGAGCTGGGGAGGTCGCCAGGGTCCGAGGTGTCACACAGAGGGGGGGCGAAGGAGGAGGAGGAGGAGGTGGAAGGGAGGACAGAGGGGCGCTCACCGTTGGACACCGGCTGCGTCGTCTGCAAGAGAATGCCACTGAATATGGCAGAGGTCGTGGTAGACGATACACGAGGCATGCTGGGAGTTGTAGGCCGGCGCGAGGGATCAGAGGTCGTTTCCAACGCGCTCTCTGGAAGACCTCCGGTTTTAGTGGACTCGCTTCCGTTGTTGGTGGCTTCGTTCACGGGACGCGCCATGCTGCCTCGGTCAGTCTTGGCCCGGATGAAGGGTGATGATGTTGTGCTGCTCATGTCGCGGGTTCGAGGCGCCGCTGTGGTCGCTGCAGCGCTGGACACAGGAGTACTTCTACCCAGCACACCTTTTGTCTTTGCAGTGGGAGTAGTGGTGCTAAAGCCACCATTAGTTCTTGTAGTGGAGTGTATTGCAGAACTGCTATCAAGGACACCATTTGTCTTTGCAGTTGAGTATACAGGAGTACTGCTACTAAGCACAGCCTTGGTTGTTGTAGCGGAGGAAATGGACAAGTTGCCACTGAAGTCACTTGAGCTTCCTCTGGTTCCTGGTGACAGGGTGACCTCCGGTGGCGGTCTGGCGGTACTGCGGTGCGCATTTTCCTTAGAGGTGGTCTGAACTCGATCAGAACGACTGGGTGTGACCGGGGAAACCGGATCAGCAGTTCTCCTATGACCCGACTCTGTTGTGGTTCTGACACCGGGCAAAGGGAAAAACGGTAAACCGGCAGTTGTGGTCCTCGGTGAGTCTATAGGAGTCCAGTCATAGTCCTCGGTTTGGACCGGTTCATTCCAGGACAGATCTGGATCGTAGTTCCCCTGTTGGTGAGATAAAGCATTAGAGACAGCAATGAAATACATTTAACTTTCCAGCTGAACAGTGAGGTGAGGTTTATGAATAAAAGAAACTGTGTCCTTACTTCATCATCATATTCATTTGAATCTGGATCCAGTGCTTTTTCTGGAAATAAGCAGAGGTTGGAACATTAGATACACAATATAAATTGGTTGAGAATCAGATCAAACACAGATAAAAAACAATCATAGAATTAACAATTTAAGCCTTGTTTCGTTTAGATTTGTGAATTTTCCTAATGTCATAAGGTTGAAAATGTAACAAGGTTACTGACAAGCCCATTCCAACGGAAAAGAAGAGACATCTGACAAGGAAAAAACAATTTGAAAACATTGTGATCAAAACAGTACGGAGAGGAGAGGCGAATGCTGAGTCTGTGTTTCTGGATGTTTCAGAACGGTGAAATGAGCAGATCTCTGTTCAGTTCTGTGACATTTCATCCACCTGAGGAAAATCTTCCTGAACCTGATTATGAAATCTTTATGAATGTGTTGCTGTTGTCGATTTGAAGGGGAGAGATGACAGGTGAGAGAGTGAAAAAGAGGGAGAGGTTGTTCACACCACCTGAAGCAGTTTTACACACAAGATTGAGCGGCAACAAACACACACATGCATGCAATATATCAGGGACGTTTGGACTCTCATGTATCTGGTGATTCACACACAGAGAAAAAACCATGGTCATATAGCATTTGCAATTAATTCTCCTTTTCCGTTTCAACCTGCTCGCAGCACCAGACTAGCTGTCAGTCACAGAAAAGCAGACTAACTTTCAAATACTTTCCTACGATTGCCTAAGCTCTCTGACTCTCACTGTTTTGTCCTAGGTGGTAAACCCCACCCGTCTGGCAGCTAAGAAGGATAAAACAAACTATAAAGAGTATTTGCAAATACTATGTTGACGCAGGTCTGACACACAGCACACACAGGCAGTTTGGGGGCAGATGGTAGCGTGGCTCTTACCTGTTTGGGGCTAAGTGACACATCATGGAGACCAGATCAGTCTGGTTTGTGAAGCATGAGGTGAGTTTTTACAAGTTTAATGAACCGGGTCGGGGAGATGGTTTAGAGGATTTGGTGCGAAAGGGGCGCAAGTGACATTTGGGCTGAAGTGTTATATCACTGGAAAGCTCCTGTTGAGCTCTATCTGATGGTCAAAAGAACACATTTGCAACCATAAACAGAATTAAAATAAAGGGGAAAAAAATCTCAGTAGTACAAATAGTTCCTGTGTTATGTCTTAAATAAAAATATATGCAATAATTTCAAGTTTTGTTTTTGCTCAGCTCTAAAATTAAGAAAAGGTCACTTACGCCCGTTTCACTCTAAATCCTCGATTTCACACTGATGCGATGCTAAGTGAGTGTTGCATCCGTTGCTGATTGCCGCAGCATCACAACATGTCAGGTATCACAAAATATTCAGTCACGCAAATCTACTGAATGTTGCAGAATATCGCTCATTCATGCAAGCTGACACTGAAATAGGATGCAGAAGTGTTTTCATAACAAGGCAAGTTAGTTTATTTATTATCAAGTTCAGTCATAAAATACAAAGTTACCATGATTGCCATTCCAATCCATGTTACACAAAATGCTGCACACATGCAAACATTCTCTTACTGTGAGAGGCAGGAGGAAGGGTTGCCATTGCGAGAAAAAACAAAGATGGCGGCTTTGTCTTTCTTTGTGACATGGGACACAGGAAATGAGCCTTGACCCCAACCTAAACATGTTCTTTCATCATCTTAGAAATATAGAGAAAGCACATTTGAATAGAGTACACAGAGAAGCATGTAAAACAGTGAGAACCATAGAAAAGACGACAGTATGTGTGTGATAACATGCTCACAAAAAAATATATATATATCCCAGAGAGGAGCGGAGCGAGAGGTGGAGAACGAAACCAAGAGGAAGAGAAACAAAAAGCTGAATTCACAACGTTCGTATCATTCAGGGTCAGAGGGAGGATGTGTGGGAGGATGGAGATGTTTCTTAGAGAGAAAAGAGGCAGGATTGTTCAGTAAATGTTGGTGATAAAGCATATTGACCAAGGAAAACGCTCAGAAGAAGTGGATTTATTGCCTCCATACCGGTCAGATCTCACCAGCCAGGTTAGCGTCGTTTCAGCCAGTGAATTCGTTCCTTCTACATCAATTCAATCCAAATCTTTATTGTCCCACCGGGGAAATAAAGGTGTCAGATCTAGGTCTTAAACTGTTAAGAAGCGTTTGTTATCTGCCATTACTTGTATAACTCTTCCTCTACTCTTCGTACTGCTAGGAGGAGCTGGGGAACCGGTTCGCAAAAGATCAGCCCTACTAAAACAAAATCAAACTGCAGCATAGTGAGAAACATCTGTACGGTTCGGTTGCCGAACACTAAGCTCGGTCCCGGGCGCGGCGGCCGCTCTTACCGGGGTCGTCGATGGGCATGTCGACCGTCAGCTGGTCGCTCACGCGTCCGTACAGACCGTTGGTGCAGACCGCCACCACCTGGACAACGTAGCTGGTGTTGGGCAGCAGGTCCTGCAGGATCGCCCCCTGGTGGAGGGAGGGGGGAGAACAATAGTGTTAAAGGATAAGTTTGGTGATTTTGTTCCTATATATTGAGTCTCTTCATCCCTGTAGTACTTGGACCCACAGACAATACTGGCTCCAGAGTCAGCTGTCAGTCTGTGAAAACGATCCGGAGAGCGACCGACATATTTCTCTCGGCGGCCCGGAGAGCGGCGGCACCGACCGTTTCCCCTCGGCGGATCGTCTTCTACCGAACTCTACTGTTTACGATCTGACCCGACCGTCCGGAACCAGATCACTCCGCCGGGAACCGCCTTTCACCCCACAGCGCTCTGTGCTGCGGCAGAGGAAAATAGTTCTGTGGTTTCCCGATTAGTGAAAGTTGAGTAACGGAGGAACTGAGTCTGTTTCCTCTCGACTGTGGAGACACAAACGGCTTCTCTGGAGATATTCTGACAAACAGTTTGGACTCGTTGTTGCAGCAAGAGGCAGCGGAGCTTCAACTGACAGCTGACTGGAGACAAGACTGTCTGTGGGTCCAACAGCTACAGACAATACTGTCTGTGGGTCCAACAGCTACAGACAATACTGTCTGTGGGTCCAACAGCTACAGACAATACTGTCTGTGGGTCCAACAGCTACAGACAATACTGTCTGTGGGTCCAACAGCTACAGGGATGAGGAGAGGAATTATATATAGGTCTACTGCTACTACTGCTGCTACTACTACTACTGCTATTACTACTAATGCTACTGCTATTACTACTAATGCTACTACTACTACTACTACTACTGCTATTACTACTAATGCTACTACTACTACTACTGCTATTACTACTACTACTACTGCTATTACTACTAATGCTACTACTACTACTACTACTACTGCTGCTATTACTACTACTAATGCTATTACTACTAATGCTACTACTACTACTACTGCTATTACTACTACTACTACTGCTATTACTACTAATGCTACTACTACTACTACTGCTATTACTACTACTACTACTGCTATTACTACTAATGCTACTACTACTACTACTACTGCTATTACTACTAATGCTACTACTACTACTACTGCTATTACTACTACTACTACTGCTATTACTACTAATGCTACTACTACTACTACTACTACTGCTATTACTACTACTACTAATGCTATTACTACTAATGCTACTACTACTACTGCTGCTATTACTACTACTAATGCTACTACTACTACTACTGCTATTACTACTAATGCTACTACTACTACTACTGCTATTACTACTACTACTACTGCTATTACTACTAATGCTACTACTACTACTACTACTACTGCTATTACTACTACTACTAATGCTATTACTACTAATGCTACTACTACTACTGCTGCTATTACTACTACTAATGCTACTACTACTACTACTGCTATTACTACTACTACTAATGCTATTACTACTAATGCTACTACTAATGCTATTACTACTACTACTACTACTACTAATGCTATTACTACTACTACTACCCCCCCCCTCCTCACCACATCCTGGTCTCCGTCGGTCAGGTACTCGGCGGGGGGGTTTCCTGCCTGGGCCAGCCGGTAGCTGACGGAGTATTTCTCGATGCTGGAGTCGTACACGGCTCTCGGGCGCTCCCACATCACCAGCAGGCTGCTCAGGTTCTGAGGCAGCGCCTGGACGCTCTCCGGCTCCGAGCTGCACACTGAGGGAGGAGCAGAAACACATTCAACATTTACTGTACCAATACTACTATTACATTATAGCACCGCATTCATAGTTTTTTCCACTCAATTCTAGTTTAAATGACTTGTTAAAACAGGCACTTTTTGCAGTGTGGGTTTGCAACTGGGGGTTGGGGGTTGGAGTATGTGTGTGTGTGTGTGTGTGTGTGTGTGTGTGTGTGGGGGGGGGGGTGATATGAACTTGTGACACTCTGTGGTTCTGGGTCAGAGTTGAGATTATGAGAGATAATTCAGATGAGACACTCTGTGAGTCAGGATTAACACAGATTACAGGCTGAGGATCAATGACAAACAGTCAAACCTCCAGACAATAGACAGGGAAACTCCATCTGAACCACCGACACATTTCCTCCTGTATCTGTATCTGTATCTGTGCTAAACCTCAGAGGATTTGCACTCTGACTGATCCTCTCAGAGTGACGGCTGCTGGACGGACAGTAACACCAATACATGGATTTACACGTCACTTTTACCAGTGGACAGAAACTTTTATTCCCTACTCAGGTTACACACTAAGTAAGACTGACAGATTCCTGGTTGGGTTTAAATGAAGAGTCAAGACACTGATGTCTGCAGCTGACCGTCCTCCACCACTAGAGGGCAGAGTGAGGCAGCAGAACACGGATGAGCCGAGTATAAACACAAACTGTGACAACAAAAGATGAGCTAGATAAAGTACTACTACTAGAAGTACTGCTATTAATACCACTACTACAATTACTGCTACTACTGCTACTACTACTACTACTGCTGCTGCTACTACTACTACTACTACTAGAAGTACTGCTATTAAGACCACTACTACTACTGCTACTACTACCACCAGTATTACTGCTACCACTAGTACTACCTACTAGTGGTACTACCTACCTAGTAGTACCTACTATTACTACTGCTACCACAATTACTACTACTACCACCACCACCACTACTACTACTGCTACTACTACTCCTTCCATTACCAGTACTAGTACTACCACCACTACTACTATAAGTATAAATTGTCTGAATTGTGACGGGTCGTGTATCGTTTCATAATTTGGCGTTATGAAGTCCTTTAAGACTGTAACTGTGATTTCTGGCTATACAAATAAACTTGACTTGACTTGATAGTCTCATAATCAGGATGATTTTTCAGGTAAATTTGTACTGCAGCCTGAACAGACAGAGAGACTGTTCAGACTGGAAACACCAAATCGATCTCCAGCCTGGCCTACCAGAACCGGCCTGCCGAAACCCACCGATCAATAACATTTCATCACTAATTATCGAATAGAGCCAGTGTGCGGTGTGAAATCGATCGGTGACCAAGTCGACCCCGTGCTCCTCTGTCACCGTGATGCTATTTAGGTCACTGAGTCCTATTCTCATCCTCCTGACAGTTTTTCCATCATTTTCATCCATTTGTACAGTTTTACAACCAGCCTGGAGTTCAGTCACAGGGGGTCAGCCAGCGGTCCGGAGCCGGTCAACTACAGCCCAGATGTGTTGATATTACTAATAATCTTTATTTGTATAGCGCTCTTTCAAAACAGGGTTTACAAGCTGCTTCAACAAACAATTAAAAGCATCATGAAAATAATACGTTTACCAATAATTGTAAATAGGCAAACAAAGGTGGGAGACAGGACTTTGACAAAGCAAATTCTGACAATACATAAAAGTCTCTCACTTTTTTTCACCTATTTACAATTATTGGTAAACGTTTTATTTTCTTTGTTCCACCGGCATAAGTTTCCTCCGACCGGATTTCAGTGTTCCACTTGTTCAAACTGAAAGGTTTAATAAACATAAAGAAAGAGATTCACTTAAACACAATTCAGCAGCAGGACTAGTTTTTTATATATAGTCAGAATCTGCTTTGTTGGCGTTCCTTTATGCGCTAGAAGTGATTTTCAGACTGTTCCTCCAGACGATGGCAGTGAATGGAGAGAGAAAAAAACACAATTCTCCAGTCTGCTCTACCGGAGCAACAGATCACAGAATCACTGATTTGGGGGTTTTATCATGGAGGAAGAGACACAACCCAAGATACTACTAGAGCTACACAGAGATTTAAACCCAGACTTTGTGAAGCCTGAGGATCTGAAGCTGCACACTGGCTCATCTGGGGTTAAAAGGTCTGAGATTTACCTTGAAGTCAGACTGACTGCTTTAAAATTATCTGTGAAATCTTAAAATTAGCTTTAAACTCTAAACAGGTAACCAGTGATGTGATTTCTGTAACTTTCTAACAGGCAGGCAGACTGTGTGTGTGTGTGTGTGTGTGTGTGTGCGTGTGTGTGTGGTACCAGGGGTGAGCAGCTCCTCGGTGCCGGTGTAGGAGGAGAACACCTGGCCCATGAACTGCTCCTGCTGCTCTCTGTAGTTGTTCTGCAGATAATCCATCAGCATCACGTATCCCGCCTGCTGCATGGTCATCACCTCACAGAACACCTCCAGCTGCAGAGACACAGCAACAGTCACACACAGCCTCTGACCAATCAATCAATCAATCAATCAATCAATCAATCAGCCAGTCAGTCATTTAGTCAGTCAGGCAATGACCAAACTTTTAATTCCTTGTATTTTTTACTTGAAAATCCCATTACTTTTACTTCCTGGAAAGTGGAAACGGTGTATTTTCATTGGTTACTTCATGCTGTATCAGTAGGCAACATGACAATTCCAACCAATGAAATCATCACAAATTTACAAAAAAAGTAAATGACAACACTTGTTGGTCCTGGGATTCAAACCAGCGACCTTCTAGCCCCTCTCCTCCTGAAACAACTGGATCAAACACATATTCATCATGACGAGCTGCATGTCTCTCCTCTCTCTGGTTAGTCCGTTCTTATTTGCGTCTCAGAGGAAGATGTGATCGAAGCGTTGGACACAGTTTTGTACAGCTCCTGAGCACTTTGCATTTTATTTTCTATATGAGCATCATGTAATAAAATATAATATATTTTTGGATGCCTCAGTGAGAAGGACTTGGTGTGCGGATTCTCTCCATGTTGGTTGAACTGATTCTTTCCTGGAATCCATGCAGGAAAGTTTGAGATTTTTTATTAACTCCTTTTAACACTTATATCAACTCATTCTATTTTTATTCCTATTTTAAACTCTCTATATTGTTGTTGTTTTATATTTTATTTTGAATGTCTTTTTATGCCATATTTATGCATTTTACATTGTCTTATGTTTTTATGTCCTTTTTTAATATTTTTATGTAAAGCACTTTGAATTTAGCCTGGTAAGACCATCCTGATCACGTGACCTCACACTCTGTTTCGCACGGATCAGTCTGGACTTCCAGCCGCCCACATCGATTTCTTGAAATTACAATGTAACCGGGCCAATCAGGGACTGCGTCATAGTTGATGACGTAACCGGGCCAATCAGGGACTGCGTCGTAGTTGATGACGTGAATGGCGTCTCCCGAAGCAACGAGCGGTAACGTTAGTAGAGTAAACACAGCCATAAGTGCAGTTATTGCAGAAATAGACTCAATAACAACAATTAAACAAGAACAAGAGTATGCACTAGCGGAGTTTCTGTTGATAAGTGCTATAGAAATACATTTGCCTTGCCTTGAAGAGTGTTGGACTTTAAGTGTGCGCAGCGACCTTCTTTGTATCTAGAGTTTCTTCCACAGCGACAGCAGAGCGTCACTCACAGGTGAGTCACTTCCCTCTCGTTACGCAACACAAACCGTCTGACTCACATAATAAATATCACAAAGCAGTGGAACCAGGTTGTTAAGTCCATTAAGTTCATTTGTGGATGTTTAAGTCGTGACTTTAAACCATTAAGTGCTGGCAGCCGGGACAGACTGGAATCCAGACAAGATGAGACACGTCAGGAGGGTTTAGAAAGACCTGGAGACCTGGAGACCTGGAGACCTGGAAGACCTGGAGACCTGGAGCCACAGTCAAATGATCTGAATCTGCCTCGGTCTTCTCAGCTCTGGCTGCTCTTTTATCATGTTGTGTTTCTTCCGGCCTTGAAAATACTTGAAAGTTTGTGGATTTGAGAAAAATAAAATCAGGCCTTGAAACATGACAATGTTGAGTCTTTGAATTTCACCAAACAAAACAAAAAAGTCACTGAAAAGTTCAGTTGAATTGGAAGTCCAAGCGAGTGTGGGAAGCCTGTTGTTTAACAGTTGATATTAATTATACTACTACTATTACTATTACTACTACTACTACTAATAATAATAATAGATTAGTATAGCCCTTTTTTAAAGTTACAAAGCGCTGTAAAAAATAAGGAACAAAACAAACACCAACAAACAATCAGCTGATGCAGTCAGAAACCTTCTGTGTTTCATGTGATTTAATCTCATAATAATCCATTATGTATTATTATTATTATTATTGGTATGTAGCTCAGCGAGCGGCAGGTTGAGACTTCAGCTTAGAGAAGAAAGAAAACTGACTGAAAATAACCTTTAAAGAGCTGAAAGAGGGAATTATCATTCCAGACCTGAAAGGATGGGCGAGGCCGACAACAGGCTGTCAACAGGCCGCCGTGTGTGTGTGTGTGTGTCTGCCCTTAGGGTGCCTGTGATTGACATCCATACACAAGCAGTCATTAAATCAAACAAATGTTGTCTGACAAAAGCCTTTACGATGAAACACATGGCCTCACACACACACACACACACACACACACACACACACACACACACACACACACAATGAAGTTCTCAACCAAAAGATGTGTCAACAGAAAGGTTCCCACAGTGACGTTCAGCCACACGCACACACACACACACCAATCTTTGGAAATGCACTTCAATACAGTCTACGTTCCCCTTGTGCACCAACATGACCAGAAACTCTGCTACAAAAACATCTCTGTCTCCATCCAGTAGTTAGTTGTGTTTTTCTTCTTGGTGGATAACCGGCCAATCGTAGACGAGGTGACGTCACCTCCAGATATTTCCAGCAGCTACAGTGGAGTTTGATATGAGAAAATGTTTCAGGATGTAAAACATCAGCGGTAAACGTCAGGTTTTGGTGTCAGTCCCTCAGAATCAAAGAGCGAGGGCTTCTTTCTAGAGCCGCCATTTTGCACCGAGAGACGTTCAACAATCATACAGGGAGAAATCCATCGTAGAAGAGGAGAGAGACCAGTTTCTCCACCACAGGAGCAGGAGAGAGACCAGAATGCACTGCAGCAGAGAGACAGGCTGGGGTTTGAGTAAAGCTTTCCTGGGTTTCAGTGGAGAGTTTCAGTGTCCCGTGATGCTCTGAATGTTTCAGAGGCTTTTCCACCCGGATGAGAAGAAAACTCTGGAGGAAAACGCTGAATACTTTGAATTTTGGCATGAAAATGGTGCGACTTAAAGATATTGAATACTGACACAGAATATTGACAGCTTCAGTCCAAAAATATCTACATCAACCTTTAAAAACCCAAATCTGTCCAAACTCCTCCTCCTCTTTCTCTCTCTCTTTCTCTCTCTGCCTCAATTCAATGAACTTTATTGGCATGACATACATGTGCACATGTTGCCAAAGCATAGATTCAAACATAAATTAAATAGGTAAATAGGTAAATAAAGTAAAATAAAATGAAATAAACTGCATATTAAATCAATAGATTCTTCACATAAAATGTTACTTACAAAGTAAAAAAAAAGACCTTTGACCTCTCTCTCTCAATTCAATTCAGTTCAATTCAATTCAATATGCTTTATTGGCATGAAAGTTAAGAACAATATTGCCAAAGCATTAAGATACCTCTCTCTCTCTCTCTCTCTCCCTCTCCCCCTCCCTCTCTCTCTCTCCCTCTCTCTCTCTCTCTCCCTCCCTCTCTCCCCCTCCCTCTCTCTCTCTCCCCCTCCCTCTCCCTCTCTCTCTCCCCCTCCCTCTCTCTCTCTCCCCCTCCCTCTCCCTCTCTCTCTCCCCCTCCCTCTCTCTCTCTCCCTCTCTCTCCCTCTCCCCCTCTCTCTCTCTCTCTCTCTCTCTCTCTCTCCCTCCCTCTCTCCCCCTCCCTCTCTCTCTCTCCCTCTCTCTCCCTCTCTCTCTCTCCCTCTCTCCCTCTCCCCCTCCCGCTCTCTCTCTCTCTCTCTCCCTCCCTCTCTCCCCCTCCCTCTCTCTCTCTCCCCCTCCCTCTCTCTCTCTCCCTCTCTCTCCCTCTCTCTCTCTCTCTCTCTCCCTCTCTCCCTCCCTCTCTCTCTCTCTCTCTCACCTGTGTGTCAGAGATGAGCGCGGTGTTCTTGAAGATGATCCACTCCACGGTGTCGCTGCAGGGCGGCGAGGTCAGAGAGCCGTTGTAGATGAAATATTTCTCTGTGGAGTTCGGCAGCAGAGACTGAAGAGTGAAGGAGGAAACCTCACCGCTCTTACCTGGACAGAGACAGAGGGACGACGTCAATATGTACAGCAGAGGAAGAGGAGGAAGGAGAAGCAGAGGAAGAAGAGGGAGAAGAAGAAGCAGAGGAAGAGGTGTTAGAAGCAAGAGGAGAGGCAGAAGAAGAAGAAGTAGCAAAGGAAGAAGTATTAATAGCAAAAGAGGCAGCAGAAGATGCAGAGGAAGAAGAGAAAGAAGTGTTAGAAGCAGGAGGAGAAGAAGAAGAAGAAGAAGAAGAAGAAGTAGAAGAGCAGAGGAAGAGGTGTTAGAAGCAGGATAAGAAGATGAGAAGAAGAGGTAGCAGAGGAAAAAGAGGAAGGAGAAGAAGAAGATGAATGAGAAGAAGAAGCAGAGGAAGAAGAGGAAAAAGTGTTAGAAGCAAGAGAAGAGGCAGCAGAAGAAGAAGCAGAGGAAGAATAGAAAGAAGTGTTTGAAGCAGGAGAAGAAAAAGAAGAGGTTGCAGTGGAAGATGAAGGAGAGGATGAAGCAGAGGAAGAAGAGGAAGGAGTACTAGAAGCAGGAGAAGAAACAGCAGAAGAAGAAGCGGAGGAAGAAGAGAAATAAGTGTTAGAAGCAGAAGAGTAAGGAGAATATGAAGCAGAGGAAGAAGAGGAAGAAGTGGTAGAAGCAGGAGAAGAAGAAAAAGAAAAGGTAGCAGAGGAAGAAATGTTAGAAGCAGAAGAAGAGGAGGTAGCAGAGGAAGAAGAAAAGAAGTGTTAAAAGCAGGAAAAGATGGGAAGAAGAAGAGGTAGCAGAGGAAGAAGAGGAAGAAGTGTTAGAAGCAGAAGAGTAAGGAGAATATGAAGCAGAGGAAGAAGAGGAAGAAGTGGTAGAAGCAGGAAAAGATGGGAAGAAGAAGAGGTAGCAGAGGAAGAAGAGGAAGACACAGAAGCAGAAGAACAATGAGAGGAAGAAGCAGAAGAAGAATAAGTGGGAGAGAGGAGAGACAGCAGAGGAAGAGTTAGAAGAAACAGATGCATGAGGAGAAGAAGAAGAAGAAGAAGAAGCTGAGGAGAAGAAGAGGAAGAAGAAGTTGCAGCAGCAGATAGCAGTAGCAGAAGAAGGACCAGAAGCAGAAGAAGCAGGAGAAGAAGAAGAAGAGGAGCAAGAAGACGCAGAAACAGCAGAAGTAGCAGAAGAAGATAAAGCAGAGGAAGCAAGAGGAAGAAGAAGAGGAAGCAGAAGAAGTAGCGGAGATGGACAGGAAGAAGAAGAAGTTGCAGCAGCAGCAGAAGAAGAAGAAGCACAAGAAAGAGAAAAGGGAGAAGAGAAAGCAGCAGCAGAAGTTGTTTAAAAGCTGTTTTCTCAGCATGGAGAGTGGACAGGTCAGCTGTTCGTACCGTATCTGCTCACACTGTTGATGCCGTCGATGATCGGCATGTAGCTCTCGTTGTCCTCAACACTCGTCTGGAGGAGAATCAACAGGATTATCTCACAGAGTCACAGGTTATGGTTATTAATACAAGTTCATACGAAACCAAACCCCTTCATTTTATCCCTGAAATGTCCTTAATTTCTCATGACATACACATTTATCATCCATTAAAAATAACATAGCTTTAAAAAAGTAGATTCAAACATAAATTAAATAGGTAAATAGGTAAATAAAGTAAAATAAAATGAAATAAACTGCATATTAAATCAATAAAATCTTCACATGAAATGTTTCTCTCTCTCTCTCTCTCTCTCTCTCTCACCAAACCCCTTCATTTTATCCCTGAAATGTCCTTGACATGACATTTATTATCCATTAAAAATAGCATAGCTTTAAAAAAGTAAGGTTAGTATCATGGGTTTATAAGGCATTTATTCATGGGTTGGTTCACAGAGACTCTAGTAATTACGGGATTTTTCATGTCTTTTGTGCAGGTTTACAGGTTATTAATGAGTTATTAATGGAACGTTCCTGTCTCCCTGAATTTTATATTAAATTAGAAAAGTAAGGAGTCAAGATTAAGGAGGTGTTTAAGGAGGTTTCGATGGGATCTCCTCCATTAATAATAAAGAATTTTAAGGAGATTTTGCATGAATTAAGGGGTGATTTAATGTAAATGAATGAAAATGTAAGGTTATTTTAAGGGATTACTGGTTCGTAGAGACAGTTTTCCAGCCACACCTCTGTAATATTTAATCTACTCAGCCTCTCTTGTTATCACTAACCAGAGCAACTCCATTTGAATCTTTGCTCTTCTCATTTGTTTTCTTCAACTTACAGTATATGAATGTTACTGTGTGTTTAATGCATCTTTCTCCATCCATAAATATTATTCACAAGACGACTTGATGATTCATCTGAAAGCTCCGAGTGTTTTCTAACTCCTCGGCCTGAGAGAGCGACGCTGCAGCTGATCTGTTTCAGCTGTCAGAGGACGAGATTCAAAGAAGTGACAGAGAGTCTCAGTCTGTATCAACACCGCATGATGAAATAAAAACAAACCGGAGAGGAGTCACACCAAACTGACACTGTCAAACCTGGCAACCCGTCAGCTGCTGGCCTGCTGGGGAATCACACTGCAACAACTCACAGACTTGTTTTGTTTTCTCTTTCTCCAGATTTATCAAGATTATTTCAGGATTTTTTCTTAGTGAAATCATCTCACTGCACTGGCAGATCCTTTTACCGCTTTCAAGGCAAGGCAAGTTTATTTATATAGCACATTTCAGCAACAAGGCAATTCAAAGTGCTTTACATAAAACATTAAAAGCATGGAGACAAAGTGAAAAAGATAAAATTCATATAAAAGAACAAGCAAAATGCACTGTATTAAAAGAATCAAATCAAATAAAATAGAAAGATTTTTTACACCCCTAAATGTCTCCAATTAGGATCCTTTTGACACCTGTGTTGCAACGAAACCTTACACCTGTGTGTTTCAACAAATGTGACTTTTTTCCAGCAGAATGTAACTTGCTTCAGGACATTTTCTTGGTAAAAGTGAAATTGTCTTTTCTTGTTTCCAGATTTTCTTCATTGTTTTATGATGATTTCTTGAAAGAAGTCATATTGGCATGAATCAAGTGAAATTTATTGAAAGCAGCAGATTATCTGCCAGTGCAGAGAGAGAATTTGACTAAAAATATCATGAAAGAAGCTGATAGGTCTGGAGACAAGAGAACATCACTGGACAGCTCGTCTGTCTGTTAAACAGCTGCATGTTTCACACTCAGGACTCAAACTGCATCAAGTGGAAAACTGGGACTGACTTGATTTGCATAATGGTCTCAATAAATCAGTTGGTAAAAGCTGCAGTCGTTAATAATCATCACTCCTCTTAGTAAATATGACCTTCAGCTCATGTGAAATAAGATGAGCAAACATGAAGCGTCGTGAAATACAACGGGTGTGTCAGGCTGTCAGTTCACAACAGCTCAACAGCCCGGATGCTTCTTTTGTCTGTGTGTGTGTGTGTGTGTGTGTGTGTGTGTGTGTGTGTGTGTGTGTGTGTGTCTGTCCACAATAGTGAAAGACAATAGTGGAATACTGGGAACAGCTGAAAAGCCTCCTGCTCTATCAGTTATCTTCCACATCCACACACGGAGAGAGGAGGAGGACGATCGACTCATCAGGAGTCCAGATATGAAAATGTGTTTAATTCGCTTTTATTTCAGCTTCATTTAACCAACTGAGATTAAAAAAGTTTTTTTCATGGCAGATCTGACCAAGAAACAGCTTCATGAAACACAGAACAGTCTCAGAACACAGTCACAGTCACATAAAAGTATGCAGCGTAAAACATTATGAGATAATTTGTCTGTCAGACCAGTTTCAGACCAGATTTATTCATTCAGAATGATCTGGGAGGCAGAGGAAACCTGCAGCCTGTGTATTGACATAATAAAAGCCTGGAAGTAATCAGCAGGATATCTGGAGAAAAACACTCGACCGCCTTTGATATCGGATCCAAAATATTTCACCTGTCAACGCCGAACTGGGTGTTCATCCCTAAACCAGTCTGACAGGAGATCAGCTGGACGGCAGCCAGCTCTCACCATCTGAACCAGCAGGCCGTAAACCTGAAGTGGCGTTTTCAGTCTGAACGGTTAAATATTGTTGACAGAAATGTCAAATTGCTGCCACTACTGGAAGTTCTGAGTGTGCATTCAGCTAAATATTACAGCTGGAATAAAACGACAAAAAGACAAAATTCATAAATAAATATACGTGAAATAAACTCACACTTAGGTCTAGAGAGTGAAGAACTGGTTTCACAGTTTTTGTCAATTTTATTCCAGTTTTCCACTGTGACTTTCCATGACCCAACACTGTTTTTCCTTACTGGGTTGTCATTGACTCTGTTTACATGGACAGCAATAATCTGATGAACCAGATTAAGACAACAGTCTGAATAAGAAACTGCCATGTAAACAGCATTTTCCATAGTCAGTAAGCAGACTCTCATTAAGACATGTGCAGTATTCTGGTTTCAGTCTCATTATTGAAGCGGTTCAGACTGTAAACACCTGAATCCAACCAGGACTCTCTGGACCGCCTGACGCTCCTCTGCCTTCCAGAGGCTGAACCGGTTTCAGAGGAGAAAGAGACCGACAGCAGGAAACAGAAGGAGAGGCCGAAACTGAGCATGCTCAGGATTTAGAGGGAAACGGAGATCGTGAAGTTTTCAATAAAGTCCGAAACCGTCCGAGTCTCCGGTGATCCTCCTCGGTCCTGCTGACCGGACTTTGGAGACAGGAACATGAAGGGAACAGTTCTATAAGCAACACATGGAGACAGATTCATCTTAATAATTAGAGTAAGGCCAATACTCTGATTATTGCTATCCATGTAAATGTAGTCAGTGTTGTTTCCAGTCTGGTTTCCACTGTGAGTGACACGGCTGTGAGTCATGTGACTTTCATTTACAAGCCCTGGTTGGCTTGTGATTGGGCAGTATGAACCCAAAGGAACCAAATATAAAAATAAAACAGAGGAGATTTTGGTTCAGACCAAAGAAAACCAGCTGCAGGTGTGACTGCAACTGTGAAGTGAAGCAGCATCAGACGGGACACACACACCGGCTGCTGTGGGGATCAAACCTGTGAGTCAGTTACGGAACGACCTCTGACTCCGATTCCCTGTTGCCATGACAACGCTCTCTATAACATTATCCCAACATGACTGAAGCCTGATGCTCCGTCTTCCATGTCTAACTCTCTAATCTCTCCTGTTAAGCCTGATGGCTGACGCTGGGTAATCAGTTCCACCATGATGCCCCCCCCCCAAAACCCCCCCAACCCCCCCGGGGCTTTAAGGAGGGGCAGGAGGGGGGGGGGGGGGGGGGGGGGGGGTAACAGATTAAAAAAACAAAAATCTGTTACATCTCTCTCCTCAGCTCTTAGTCAATTTATTTTCTCAGCATTCACTCTGACATGATGGTTCTGTGGGTCACAGTAATATTGTAATGGCACTAATGGCCCTGACCTTTGACCTCCTTCCTATTGGCTGTTTGCTGTGTCGGTGATCTAGAGGCTGAAGCTGATCTTACTGCTGCAGATGTAAGATTATTGTTCTGGAATTTCATTTCCGTTTTGGAGGCTCCTGCCTGAGCTCCATGGTTTCTGATGCGCTCTAATTAAAATAAAGCAACACAACAACGCTCCATCTTCTTCTTTTGCCCAAACAACAGGCTGCATTTCCTCTTATTTAACAAATTTAACTCAGGAGCCCATGTCAGTGCGGTCAAGAACTGTATCACCTCCCACACGCAACACGCAACACGCAACACACAACACGCAACACACAACACGCAACACGCAACATTATCCTGAATCCCATCCTGCTCGTCCCTCCACTCCTCAGATGTTGTGGAGCGTTTCAGAGAGTCTGCTGTTTCCCTCGTCAGCGGCTTGTTCTCGCTCCGAGAAACAATCGAGCCAATCAGAGCCTTTGTGGGCGGGACTAAAGTTTGAACCGTTCGTGCGACGGTTTTTCATCGGTGTTTCAGCAGAATAGATTTGTTGAAATCTCCTCCTTAACCAACAGATTTCTTTCTTTGCAAAAACAATATGGGGTCATTCTTGGTCAGCTGGTAAATGTCTGCTAACCATGTAGAGGCTGACTGGCTGCAGCATCATGTGACTGAAGTGACGTCAGAGCGGCCGATACGTCGGTCACTAGTGATTGGTTTGGAGAAAATCAACACCCACACACAGAAAACGGCTAACGAGACTAAAGGAAATCATCTATCGTCTATCATCTAACCAGATGGACGTTCAGTCTGAAGATCAGGACTAGGACGACCTTCGAGTCAGACCAAGTCTCAGCAGGTTCATGGTATTTGTCTCCAGCTGACAGCAGAGCGCTGCTGGATCTGACTGAAAGCAAAACAACAACCAAACGCCAGCCTGGTTACCTGGCAGAGCAGAGAAACAACATTTACCACCGTTTGTCTGTTGGCAGCAGGTGATTTCCCACCATGCTCTCCACACAGTCCTCCAACACACACACACACACACACACACACACAGCCTGCGGCGTCAGATCTGACGCTCAGCTGTGGGTTCGAGCCTCTGACGGCTCGAACACGCCAACGCAGCCGGAGGCATCGTGACTTCACACGGCAGCAGGAAGGAAACCAGGCAACAACCAACACTTTCAAAGCCCAGTCCTGATCCTGACCCAGAACACACACACACACACACACACACTACTGTACTGGCAGTAACATTGCACTGAGTTTCATTCATCGCCTTACCCCTAACAAACCTTTATCAATACATGGCTAACATCAACTGTTAATTTAACCGCAGTCTAACTCTTAAGCTCTGCTCAAAGTTATTTGAGTTTTCTCCCTGATTCTCCCCTCCTGACAGTCGGAGGAGAGCTGTGGATCTGGTCTTGGTCTGTACTGATGTTCAGCTCAGAATATCTGGTAATGTGAGCATTTCTAACCTGTTTGATATTTGCGAGTTAAACGGTTACGGACGGTTACGTCACCACTCTCTGTACGTACCGGCAGCAGCCAATGAGAGTCTAGAAGGAGGCGGTGCTGCAGCAGCTGCCTGGGACAAGATCATCTTAATAATATCTTGTAGTGTGTGATGCTCCAGTATTTTCTAAACCTGTAGTATGAGCTGGTTTCTCCTTATGTGTGTGATGCAACCCAATTTCAAAATCGGTTACGATTTTAAAACTCCTGTAATCTGAGCGCAGCATAACTCCACCCCCCAAGAGTCATTTCTCCTTTTAAGACTGTTAAAATCACATGTTTTAAAATCACATTCTGTGCTTTAAAATCTCATTCTCAATCAGTTTTTAACCTGCCAACCTTTGGACTGTCGGATGTCACCAGGACGGCCTCTTGAGCCAAACAAGCCTGTGAACTGATCTCTGTGTGATCAGTGTACAAGATCTCACACACACACACACACACACACACACACACACACACACACACACACACACACACACACACACACACACACACACACACACACACACACACACACACACACACCTCAAACAGCACGGCGAGCGCTGTGATCCTGCCTCCATCCTGGATGGCTTTGTCTAAAGAGTCAAAGCGATGCGCTTCATAACAGTAGATCTGCATCTGGAGGAGAGAAACACACACATCAGCAAGTCCAATGAGTCTTTACATTACATTACATTACAAGTAACTAATTACATTTACTCAAGTTACTCAAGTCAGTAATTTGACTTTCCCTTCAGTCCATCTCTCCTGCAGTTTTGTACTTCAGTCCATTTTAAATCCATCCATCACAGAACAGATTGTGTCTCTCCATCAGCAACAGAAACTGGATCAACAGAAACTGGATCAACAGAAACTGGATCAACGTAAACTGACAAACTGTGGATCCATTCACAGTGAGAAGAGGAATCTGACTTTACTTTGTTTCTGCACTTTATTTTGTCGTTTCTAATGTTTCCAGTGAAAAGAATCTAGTTTGAACTCTGACCTCTCTCCTGTTAGAATCACATGGAAAAGATCACAGCTAACAACGTTCTCTGTTCTAAAGAGGAACTCAGGAACTTTTACTCTGACGACATTTTAAATCACACACTTTTTACTTTTACTGAAGGACATTTTTACACCAGAACTTTTACTTCTACTTAAGAAAAACATCAGCAAGGTAACAGTACTTCTACTTGAGTAGGATATTCTAGTTCTCTCTCCACACGCTGCCTTTTACATTTAAGGCAGTACATCTAAGCGCTCCTACCTCCAGCGGGTATTTGACCCCGTCCAGACTGTGTTCGGAGCCCTCTAACGAAGCGTTGCAGCGCCCCCAGTGGAAGGTGATCCGCCCCACCTTGAACTTTGACCTCAGTCCTCCTCCGCTGAGGTAGAACTCTCCGTCTACATTCACCGCCACTGAGGAGAGACAAGACACAGACAGACACACCGAGGTACATTATATGTGAAAACACATGTAACATTGAAGAGATCATTTCCAAACTGTGGTATATCCAAAAGTATTTCAGTATCTCTAAAATATAGAGGATTCAATCTGAAAAGTGTTGGCATTTTGTCTTAAGAACTGGAGTTATTTACTTTAAAAACCAGCTGCCATCATTTGCTTTAATTTGTTGTTTTACACCAAAAGCAGCTGTTCACAGATGTGGATCAGGCCTTCAGGACCTGCAGCTGCTACATGCAGCATTTTGTGTTTCCCAAAGTAAGACTACATTTCCCATAAATCCCGTTGCTTCCTGTCCAAAGAGGATGTTGCAACTTGCCCCCCTCCCCCTTGCGTTATTTGTTTTGAAGAGTCAGAAGAAGAATGAGAGCCGCTAACAGCCAATCAGCACTCAGCTAACGTCAAGTTGAAACTCTGCAGTTGAAACAGTAGAACTGGAACAAAGTCATGGATGACTTGCAAAGTAAAAACACTTCCTGTTTTGTGCCGTAAAGCAATCCAGCAGATTTCCCTCCAGATCTGAGCTGGCAGCTCACAATGCAGAGGAAATCTTCTGTAATTATACTAATGTCTCTAAACTGATGAAATGATTTATTGATGTTAAAATGATACACATAGCACCTTTAAATCTGTTCCCGAAAAAGTAAAAAGCATCAACCACAATATCAACCACACAGCTCTCCGTTTTCTACTGTTCTATACTTGTGTTTTATACTAAGGCCTCATACTGAGTGGAAAAGAGAGTTATTGTATTATTGTATTTAATTACTGATATAGCTACATCAAAAGGTCTTTAATACTGTTACTGTCTTGTCTTGATCTCAATTGAAATGGTCTTGACTAACACTGCTATAATTTACAGCAAATATAAGACTACACTTCTAGAAAGAGCTGCAGTGCAAACAGACTATATTTCAGTGTTGCTTTGTCAAATCCAGGGATAATTATTGTAAACTGCAAATTATTATCTTTCTTTGTGACTGGCATTTTGTATATTTTGTATTTTGCACATCTGTTTCTGCGGTGTCACAACACTGACCAACTGTTTACACTGGCCCTTTCCTCTCCAGCAGAGGACTTGATTGAAGCCAGCCACTGAGGATGTTCCCATTGGCTCCGTCTGTCCCTGATGAAGGTTCAGTAGAGCTGAACTGTCTGTTTGCTCTATTTCTAAGCCATGAACCGATCCTCACGCTGCAGCTACCACCTCTTTCCTGAAGTGAAATCTTCTCTTTGTGGCTAAATAACCTCCTGACACTCAGAGGGAATGATGAAGTTCGTGTGTGGCCGGCAGCCTGCGCCTTTAACAGGTGCTGCGGGCCTCATTCCTGTTCAAATCGTCCACTAAACAACTCAGTAAATACTTGCCTTTGGTGCCGTTGGCTACCAAACAACAAATACAACAGTGTGCTTATTATTTTGCTGAGAGTCCCGTTGCTAAGAAGCTCCGGACCGGTTCAGAGCCTTCTGAGGCGCGGCAGGATCCCTCTAGTCTACAGTTTCACTTAACAATTAGCCTGAATGCTCACTGTAGGCTATTGTGTTTCATGCCACTTAGAGAGAGAAAATATATAAAAGGACCTCAACTCTCTCAAACTAGAAACTGGTAACTGGATCCTTTACAATAGCATGCCACTCGATGTGAAACAGTCTTATCTTTCATTATCTATCTGGGCCAAACTGTCATTGGAAGAACAGTAAGTCAACACTTTGGGATAGATAGAAAGGAAGGAAGGAAGGAAAGGACAAAGGGGGCAGGGAGGGGAAGAGAAGGAAGGAAGGAAAGGAAGTGACTGTTGGAATGGGAGAAGGCTGGATAGATGCATCTAAACATCACGGTCCTCCTCCATCAGCTGCTTCTTACCCGTCTTCCCGTCGTTCTTGATGGTCGTCCCGTCGGACGTCGGCGCCTCCCAGCCGTCGAACCTCAGCTTCTGGTACTGCAGCTTCACCTGGGCCAGGTCCTCCTCGATGTTGATGGGCGACTGCTTGGCGTTGCTGCAGGACGGAAACTTCTTGGCCCAGTTGTTTTGGTTTAGCGTTCCTGGCAGGTAGAGAGAGCGGAAAGTGTTCGGATACAGTGTCATACTGTAGAAAAGCATTTTTTACGTAACTAAACTGATGTTTCACGTATCTAAAGCGCAATCTTCAAGATAATCCCTGTCATTAGAAGAACAGATACTGCTGGTATGATGTCAGCCATCCCAGTGTACCAGGGTTGACACTCAGTGAGGTGTAAACTCCCCCCTCAGCTGAAATATTTCCACTTCATCACTTAGTTTGGATCTTTTTCCAGTGGTGGATCAGATAAAGACGGTGGCTCTGTCTCAATGGGAATGAAGCTTCCTAATAAGGTTCCTTGTTTGACTGTAGATAGCAGAGAAATAAATAGTCACTAGAGGCAGCGTCATGTGACTGCAGTTATCCGCTGTACGCTTCCTTCAAAATCAGCCAAAACAAGGAACCTTAATGGGAGGCTTCCTCTGTGTCCGACCCGAACAAGACGGTTCAACTGGAAACTTTTGACTTCCTACCTAGAGATGCTATCTAGCCTATCAGAGCCACATGGTGCTGAGCGCCTGTCAGGGGCCGGTGACCACAGCTGACACAAACAGAGACTTGATTCAAGAGCTGATTGACTAATGTTAGGCACTATTTCATTCACACACAGTCATTATAGTGGCTGAGAGTCAGTGCTGGGCTTCACAGAGTTTTTCCCAGATTTACAGTAAATTAGATGTGAAACAAACGCAGCATTTGAGAAAACTCCTGCTTCCACAACGATTGCGTTGGAAACAAACACTCTGGGAATTTCTCTTTGTGTTTCCGCCAGTCACTGCTGTCAAACCCCCTCGTCCTTTTTAATCTTTTCCTTCTTGCTTCAAGCTGTGGGAAGCCTGGAGTCCAGACTTCTCTCTCTGACCAGTCCCAGGTGTGCTGCTCTGGGAGGGCTAGCTCACAGGCTAATAAGCTACCAAGCTAACAAGCTAACCACCTCCAGCTGTTCTGCTGCACTTCGGCTCTGCTAGATATCAGCACAAATGTTCCTCCCTCTCTTACAACTTTTGTTCATCCAGACCTTCCAGAAATACAGCCTGCAGCCTTCTGCTAAACCAAAGACTGTGCATGTTTCCTCTTTGTTTTCAAAGAGGGTAAGAAAGAGGGAGACCACACCGCTGACATGATGGATGGAAGAAATACAGTATGGAGAGAGTTAGAGCCAGGAAGACCGATCCTTCACTGCTGGGTCAGCTGCAACTCAAACCTCCAAACAGATTCATCCTCAGCTCATGTTCACGTCAGGTTGATCTACAGCCTCGCTCTACATATCAGCTTTTTGTTTCGCTTTTTATTGGAACAGTAATGTGAAGTTATTGCTCATATTTCCTGAAGCTTTGACTGCAGCCTGTGTAATAACTTTATATGGATTTGTTAACATCTGCTCACAGTTACTGTCTTCAGTCAGAGTGACATTTAACTGCCAACAGTCACATTTCAGCAGATAGAGGCTTGGAAACTGCCATCCTGCATCTGAAGACCCATTCACATCTAGAAGGATAACTAGAAAGATAAAAAGATTTAAATGTTGTAAGTAAACTGAATGTTTGTGTTCCCATTATAATAATAACTATAAAAACACCCAAAATTGTATCTTAAACTATATTTTTGGTTTGATCTCAGAGTGATTTTTTGGGATGCGGAGACAATGATAAAACATATTCAACCAATCAGATTAAAGTTGTAAGAAAGAAGGGGGCGGAGCTCAAGAAGTCGATAGGTGTTAAGATTAAAATAATTCCTTTTCAAAATGCTGTGAATCCATTTTGGAAAAACAAAATCATTACCAGAATTTCGTCATTCAGTATCGCTAAAATAGGATCCAGTCTCCAAAAGGATGATCTGTATTTTATCAAGAACTTACTCACTGTCCTTTAAAAAGTAGAGACATTTGTTTTAATTTAATGTTATATCAATCATGTTGTAAGAGTGGGCGTCACCTTGGTGGATTTCTCATGTGCACCATCTGACCTCTGACCCGCAGCTCACATGTGCTTCTGCTCAGCCCGGCTTTCTGGCTTTCTGGCTGTAATTTGGCTGCGTTCACACTACAGGGTTAAGTGGCCCGAATGTGTTTTTTTTTTTGCCTACAATGTGACACAGATCTGATTCTTTCAGAGCCGTGTGAACACCAAAAAACACCTGGAATCTGATCTTTTTAAATCAGATTTGGGCAACATATTGGTATCTGCTCCTAGATCTGATACAAGTCTGGTAAACTGCAGATCAGAGTTCATGTGGGTTTTTATATTATACTTTTGTTCACCTGCCTAGGGACTGGGGATGAAAATTAGATGTTTAGTTACATCTCTGTACAATGCATCAGACTTCTTGGAGGTTTATGTTTTTTATTGTATGTGATCCCTGTTAAATAAACTTAAATGAAAAAGAAATGATCACTGTCATCACTCTGCCTTGGCTCACTTCAGAAAAAGATGGAGGACAGCTACAACATGGAAGTTATCTTGATCAGCAGACTGAGTCTCATCCGGCCTCCACCGCAAATATTCCTTAAAACTGACGCTTCACAGTAGAGGTCCGGTCACACTGATGTCAGTCACTTTTCAAACAATGAATGAGAACAGGTAAGATGAAAAAATCAGATCTGAGCAAGAAATCTGAATTGAGCGATTTGCGCTAAATAATGGCGTAAATATCGGTCTTTTCCACTCGGCTTCAGGAGACTTAGATTATGCTTCAAGAGTCATTTTATGGATATTTTTTGTTCTTTTTTGATCTTTTCACAACTCTAAAGATCGGTCCCCAAAGACTTCAGTTGTTTTTGGAGAACGCTGCTACAAAGTCGTGCTCAGAAGCTCCAGGAGTGTTATATGGACTAACACACTAAACCTGTGTTTCAACTGGCATGACGGTGAGTAGATAATGACTGAATTTTCATTTTTGGGTGAACTATTCCTTTAAGGTCTGTAGTGTGAACGTAGACTTTGAGTCTGTTCTGTCAAACTTCTTCCTTGTTGAAAGAGATGCTCAAAATTAGACTCAAATGACTCAAAGTGCTCAGAGTAAAGCGCTCTCCTCATTATTCTGCAAATGTTTCCAGCTATTTTTCCAGCACAATGGTAATTATGTGTCTCGGTGTGTGTCGGCCAGCTGGTGTGTCGGTGTGCAGTCGAGCTGCTGGATGCTGCTCAGGTGCGTCAGCGGACAGACAGGCTGCGAACTGCAGCTTCACATATGGGAGGAATCTTCTGCCAGAGGACAAAGAGCCTGAACGAGGTCAGACAGGCTTCTGGGTCAGGACTGCTATTAGCATGTCAATGGCAGGCTGACTCACTCACACACACACACACACACACACACTTTGCCATCTCATCTGTTTTGCTCACGCTCATGGCTAGAAACACAGCCGACCTACGAAGAGGACAATTTTGTGAGTTTCATTTCAAAATGAGAGATTCACCATTTGAAAAATCAGCCACCTAAACTTATAAAATGATTTATCAGGAAAAGGCACACTGTGAAAAACCTTCCATCTTAACAAGTCATTTAGTCTCATATTCAGCCTTCAGATCTTATTGTTCTTAAACCAAGAGAAACATTCTGCAGTGAGGAGAGATAACTCCACTTGTTTCCAATGCAGCTTCACTTGTTTCAGGAGTTTTCTAGAACAGAGTGTCAGTCTGTTGAAACCAGTCAGAATAAGGCAGATCACTGCACTGCTGTCAGGAAAATGACTCTTGATTCTACTAAATTCTTCAAACAAGTTGATTTGCATTGGAAACAAGTGAAATTATCAAACACTATTGACAGATTTCTTCACTTGTTTTAAGAAAATTACGGTTTTAGGACTCAATAATCTTTTTAAATGACAGTAAAGGTAATCTGTCCCACTCCACAACATCATACCAGATATACAAAGAAAAAAACATTTCTAAAAACTTTCACTTTTTTCTCCCTGGCTCTTATGTCTTTCTCTAGCCATTCTCCACCATAAACAATCAATACACAAATATCAGATCCATCCCATCTGTTGCCAGGTCGCTGTGGCCCCGAAAATTTTGCGAAACGAGCACAAACTCTGCAGCTCAGCCTCCATGTTTCTGACAGAATCCAGTTCACATCAGGTTCCTCCTCCAGTAAAGGATTCTGGTCCAACAGCAGGAACTGGACTGGACATTTCCACCTGTTCCTGTCTCTAGTCCTGTCTCCTCCAGCTGATCCTTCCTGCTGGAGAAACAGATTTCTCTCTCTTTTCCTGCACTGTGAACATATTTGCATTTTAAGAGATGATGATCATTTCACCACATTTCGGGAGAGCAGGCTCACGGCTCTGACCCTGGACTTCCTTGCTATTTGGTGGCTTGTAATGTTGGCAATCTAGGAACTGAAGCGTATCCTACTGTTGCACCTGTCATTCTGGATAAGAGCATCAGCTGAAATGCCTAAAATGTAAAAGTAAGGAATGCAGTGTGAAGCCGGCGGCGTCCCTCCTGCAGGCTGGGACTCAGGTAATTACTCCCAGGATGAACTCAAACTCAGACTCCACCTCATAAATCTCTAACCGGTCGTGTGTTTGCCTGCCTGAACACATCGCACACCGCCTCCAGAAAAAAATCAATTCTCCCACTGCTGTTGTTGGAGTAATCCGTCCTCGACTGGAGGAACTGCCTGCGGGGCGTTTAGTGCGTCCGTGTGACTCATTTACTGTAACTGCGATGTGCACACTGGAGATAAAAAGCTAGGAAAAGCAAACATACAGTATGTTTAAGCTCCTTTTCTTCCAGTTGAAAAGGAGCGGAGAGTCTGTTCACACTGAGCTGGACAGCAGGCTGACAGGAGAAGATTTCCTGTCTTATCTTGCCAGTGAGGTTTAGGAAGCAAGGAAATAAGGATGAAAGGATGCAGAGCTCAGAGCGAGGAAAGTCAAGTCAAGTCCATGTCATTAATGTCAAGTCTCAAGTCTAAATGTAGATTTCCAAGTCAAGTCCAAGTCATTAATGTCAAGTCTCAAGTCTAAATGTAGAACAGCAAGTCAAGTCAGAACAAATCAAGAGTCCAGTATCAATTTAATATCTTAAAGAAAACTAAATATCTAGGACTTTTCAATGCAATATGGTTTTAATAGGATAAAAACTTGGTAAGAGCATCATGAGTTTGATTTCTATAATCAGTTACAACTTCAATAAATTCAATCATTCCATACAAATTCAGAAAACAGAATTTAAATTCAGTCGTCCGCTGGAACAAATCTCATCACTTTCAATCTAAGTCATTTACACAAACACAAGATCTCAAGTCAAGACTTTAGAAACCTTTTCAAGTCATCAAAGTACAAGTCAAGTCAAGTCCCAAGTCAGGTGGTAGAAGAGTCGGGGTATCATCAGCAGGGCGGCGTTGGCATCGGGGCAACAGGCCGGGGGAACAATACCCTGCGTCTGCACCCCCCCCCCCATCCTCCTTCCCCTCCACTGGGCCTGATAACAGCCTCATTGTGAGTGCCAGCGTCCCCCCCCCCCCCCCCCCCCCACACACACACACACACACACACACCCCTTCACCCAGATTCAGGCTGGCAGGGATGGGGGATGAGGTAAGACATAAGACAGTGAGAGGATGATGGGGGAGGAGGGAGAGACACAGAATGGAAATGGAAATGACATAACACACACACACACACACACACAGAAATGGCTTTTCGGACACAAGTTATTCACATTTGCCGACTATCTAGAGAAAACACGGGATAAGCGCATAAAGAGAACATATATCTGATTTTTATTATATTTTTGGCTCATGATTGTATTTAATTATGTTGCTGGTGTCTTATAATCCTAAAAGGGATGGGTCGTAAGACAAGACATGCAAATACATTTCATTCATTCATACACACACACACACACACACACACACACACACACACACACACACACACACCGCCAGGATTCCTATGTTAAATCACTTCAATCAGCATCTTTCCCGTTCTATCAAGTCTTTTTTTTTTTTCAGGGATTATTACGCGCAAAAAGATAGGAGGTGAAGGGTCAGAGGTCACAGCATCCTGACAATACAGATATTCCTGTGACTCCAGAATGATGATGATGATGATGATGAGGATGAAGGGGAAAGAAATGAGAGCTGAGGAGAAAAGGTTTTCACCTCCGCCATGCCATGCTCTCTCCACACAATACCAAGCCAGCATGCCAAAAACCTCTTCTGATTCAGAAAGATCAAATGCATCGCTGGTAATGGGGGAGGAAGAGGGGGGAGGAAGAGGGGGGAGGGGAGGAGAGGGAGGAGGGGGGAGGGGAGGAGGGGGGAGGGGCATATTCACATGCAAATCCTAAAATGAGACCATGGGGGTAAAATTGGACAAGATTCAGATGATTCTGAGGAGAAGGGCTGCAACGCCTGAATGTTTTCCTAAATTATATTTTTAAATTGGCCGTTAGTAATTCTCAGATCTCTCAGAAGATTTTCATTCTCATGTTATTTGGACCCTGTGATGTATTATTGGTGCAATCAATAAGCGAACCTGAGGAAGTGAAACACGTTGTTTCGCTCCTTTTATAAGACGATTAGTAAATGCTGTAACAAAAATAAAGATGTGATCACATTTTCAGCAAAGCTTCACAGTGCTGTTGGATCATTTCTTTATATGTACTGTTTTGTATTCCTGACCGACCAGCACCTCATTACAAGTGGCTGTGCACGGACGTTTTGACATTCAACATTTTCATGAGCAAATATCGGCTTATTTTCAATCTAAGAAATGTGTTTGGGCTGAACGAGAGGAAATCCATGGATCAGTGATGCTGGAGACTGAGCGGCACCACGGCCTCCAGCGAGCTCAGCCAGGGCCGCGCCCCCGCTTGGGGAAAAGAAGACGGTCGTCCATATTAAAGAGTATGGTCCGTATGTGAGTTAGTGAGCTTAACTGAGACCAAACCACATTGTTTAAACAGATTGAAAACACGCTGAAAAGTTTCTGTGTTGTGGACTGAACCTCCAACAAGTGTAGAAATCCCGATCTCCGGTTCTCTGAAACTCAGTTTATCAGGAACGCCCACAGCAGGGTCGCACAACAATAATCTAAAGACATTTTTCCTAATTTACTCAATTTAGTGAACAAATACTGAAGCAGACTGATCAAACTCTGATTCCAGATTCCAGGATTTTAACCGGCAGCCTTCCCGTCACGAGCCCGCCTCTCTGACCTCAACCACAGAATGATAATGATGATTTGATTCATTATTCAGTATAAAACTATGCTGTATTTCACAAGAAAAAAGCAAAAATTTGAGAAAATAAACATGATAGTAAGTTTGTTTTTTCCTATCCCATCTCGCGACCCCCTGGTGGGTCCCGACCCCCAGGTTGAGAACCTCTGCTCTAGACGAGTCGCTCAGATGAAGAGAACGTTAATCTGCAGACAAACAAAACTGTCTGCTTCAAACCTTTATGTTCATCTGACACACACACTCAAACTCAAACTCCACTTTCATTTACAATCAATGAGCCTGTTCTTTGAAGTAGAGTGCACCCACACACACACGCACACACATACACACACACACGTAAACACACACACATAAACACACACACTTCACACGCTGCTCTCAGGTCAGTATCTATTCATTCACATCAAAGCAGGAACATTAAAGTCTCTCCTCAGCGCCTGTGGAGCTTTGGACAACAGGTCACACATACACACACACACACACACACACAGCATCAGCACACACACACACACACACACACACAGCATCAACACACACACACACACACACAGCATCAACACACACACACACACACACACACACAGCATCAACACACACACACACACACACACACACAGCATCAGCACACAGCATTAGTTTTGATATGAAGCTAAAATGGAAATGCATCATGGGAAAGCAAACGCAGGAAACAGCAGAGTGTGACACTGCTGTCTCCAACACACACCGGAAGAGTCAGGAGGCGTCGGACCACCGACCCTCTGACCTTGACCTGACCTGACCTTGACCTGACCTGACCTGACCTGACCTGACCCAGCACCAAAACCTGCAAACCTGCTGACTTGTGACTAGTCAGTGTGATGAATTAGACGGCGGCCACACCGATCCATCAGAAAACAGACAGAATTACTGCTGATAGATGTGTGTGTGTTGGTTTGTTCTGAGCGTCAACATGGCGGCGAGGCAGAAGAACAGGAAGCTTTGCTCATAACAAAGAAACAGACTCTACAGTATAAACTCAATCAGAAACTGATCTGAAACCTCCAGTCATCCCAACGCTCCACCAGGCTTTCTCTGTTTCATCTTTGTTTCGGTCGGACCGTCGTCTCTGTGTTCGCCGCTAGCTTCTACAGAACAAACGTAGGAACGCTCTGATTGGCCGAACGGACTGGTGAATTTTGAAGCCAATAGAGAGCCTAAGTCCCTCCCCTTCCGGTGGACCACCATGGGCCCGTATTTCAGAAAAAATATGTACGGTAGTCAACGGCGAGAGACAAATAATTGTTTGATCCCGTTTGAATTGTGCCATGAATTACACATATGATGTTTTGTCAATTTAAAAGATCATTTTGCAAGTCAAGAAAGTGGCAGTTTGTCGTAAAACTGTTGAAGTATAAGACTGTGAAAATACGTAATTAGAAAGACTACACACCCAAAAGTGGCGTAAGTGACGTCATAACTTTCTCTCTCCACAAGCTACCCAGAGCCTGAAGCTCAGTCCCTCTCAGAGAGCAGGAGTATTATACACAACCTGGAAGGTAGACAGGAAGAACGGATTTAAACTGGTTTAGGATAGTTTTAGTACAGTGGGGGCTAACGTTAACGATGCCTGTGTGTGTTTCCTATGTTTCCTTCCATGTTGGTGTCGGTGACGTATATTGTGCGAGACGAGAGATGTAGTTCACTGAGCGGTTTCACACAAAACTAAACGTTACTGTACTGTTTTACGACAAACTGCGACTTTCTTGACTTGCAAAATTATCTTTTAAATTGACGAAACATCCGTTCTTCCTGTCTACCTTCCAGGTTGTGTATAATACTCCTGCTCTCTGAGAGGGACTGAGCTTCAGGCTCTGGGTAGCTTGTGGAGAGAGGAAGTTATGACGTCACTTACGCCACTTTTGGGTGTGTAGTCTTTCTAATTACGTATTTTCACAGTCTTATACACTCCAACAGTTTTACGACAAACTGCGACTTTCTTGACTTGCAAAATGATCTTTTAAATTGACAAAACATCATATGTGTAATTCATGGCACAATTCAAACGGGATCAAACAATTATTTGTCTCTCGCCGTTGACTACCGTACATATTTTTTCCGAAATAAGGTCCCATGGTGGTCCACCGGAAGGGGAGGGACTTAGGCTCTCTATGCTGCTAAAGCCAACGTCCTGGTTCACACTACTCAGCCTGACTGAATCCGCTCTGAACTGAACTGAACTGAACTGAACTGAACTGAACTGAACTGAACTGAACTGAACTGAACTGAACTGTGTGTGACCTGAACAGGACGAAGCTGCAGGAGGAGAGACAGCTGTGTTCCTCTGCAGCCGCTGGGAACTGAGACTCGTCAAAAAGTGTCCCGTGTCAGAAAGCCGACTCTCTTCGCTCACCTGCGTACGACCAGTCGATGTCTTCGGAGAACTTGCGCTGGTTCCTGTATCCGTATCCCTCCACCTCCGCTGCAGAGAGAGAGAGAGAGAGAGAGAGAGAGAGAGAGAGAGAGAGAGAGAGAGACAAGTTCAATACCAGATCATTTATTATATTACTGTGTGGATATTCCTAATGTCTTTTTTCCTGCTGGATCCTTTAACTCCCTTTAATCCCATTTGCTGCTGCAACGACCTAATTTTCCCACAGCGATAAATAGTTTCGTTTTATCTTCTATCTCTCTATCTTTCTATCTTTCTATCTACTTGATTAAATAAGCAATTTAAAATGAATCCTGCCAAGGGGAAGACAGTAAACAGAAGGTAAATGACAGCAGGCTAAATTAAAAGGTTTTGGTGCTTTAGGAGCTGAAGCCTCAGAGAGTCAGTGAGCTGAGAGAAAGATCCTGTAATGGATTGAAAAACTATAAAACACATTAATATGACTTAATGGTTTTTATGGTTCAACAGTCGGTGTGTTATTACAGATTAGCAGTTTGGTTTGATTTGATCCGTTGGTTTGTTGCGTAATGCCAAGTCAACGCTGTAATTACAGAGACTGAAGTGAACTTCTGCCAAACCAACCACACACACACCAACAGAGGCTGCGGTTTACCTGACACACACACACACACCCACACACACACACACACACACACTGAAATACCATTTAACTCATTTAACAAACAAAACTGACTTTGTCATGTTGAGTTTTTATTTGGTTTCAGGTATTTGGCTGAGATAATTTTTTTAATCACTTCACCTGTTTCAGCACTGAACAAATCAAACCTCCTTACCTCTTTACCTACCTAGGTCCCTACCTACATACTGTACCTCTATACTTTCCTACCTACATACTGTACCTCTATACTTTCCTACCTACATACTGTATCTCTATACTTTCCTTTTCTATACTTTCGATTTCAAGGTCACGATTCGATTCAATTTTCGATTTAAAACGCTATGCCATTGTTAGACTATCGAGTCTTGATTTGTAAAGATCAGCAGATCATTGGTTTTATTCCCTGACAACTGTCCTTTACATTTTCAAATTCTTCTTTAAAAAGATGGTATCAAGTGTGATATAACTGCCATATCTTTTTTTTTGGAATGTAGCCTACCACACTAAGGCCATATGGTCAAATCTTTTCAAAGTTTTTCCATTTAAAAAAAACACAACTTTCCCTTTAATTTGGTACCAAACACATGGCAAGGTGATTCAGGGCGTCTCCTTACTGCAGTGTCAACATTCACAGTATGACAACAAAACAGATCCTTCCTATCTTGGCTAACGATAAGCTTTCAGAATACATACAAAACCTCCAGCGCTTCAGCCCGCACAGTAATAAGATCAGACAATAATAGTCGCCAAACAAATATGGAAAAAGTCGCTAAACTTATATGGATAAAAGTCGCTGCGACCCGGCCGGTCCTCCTACCGACTCTTCGGCGCACTGCCTCCCGGTAAACAGCGTCCGTCTCCGGCGGTGAGAGCAGGTACGTCCCGCTGTTTAGTGAAGGTGATCTTGTGTCTTGTTTTATCGAGCAAGAACAAGCGATTTATATCAAAAGACTTCAACTCACAATGTCTTCGTAACTTTCCACTACATACGGCGGGTCAGGTTCTGTCTCACAGCAATCTGACAGCTTCCAGAAGGTTTTAAAAGTGCGACGCTTAGCCGGCGAAGACATGTTTACCGGTGGAGGACGACTAAACCCGGGGGAAATCAAACGTCTCAGTGTCACCAGATATACAGTATTTTCCGGTTCCGGAACTTGAAGTATATATAAAACAAAGCTGATAACTTGATTTTCAGTTTTTGGTACATTTTAAACGATTTAAAATTGACGGGCGCTCTTGGGCGCTATAGTGAAATATAGAACGGGCGCTCTCGAGCAGCTACGCTGTGTCGTCACTGAAATGTTTTTGTTTTTCTTCAGACTCGTGCAAGTAGGCAAAAAATACTGGGAGAATCGCAAACCTGCTTGTGATTTCGAAGGTCGAAATCGAACGCTCATTTCGATCGATTTACGATTTAGAATCGAAATCGTGACACCCCTAATACCTACCTCTTTACCTACCTCCCTATTTACCTACCTAGGCCCCTATCTACCTTCCTACCTCCCTCCCTACCTACCTCCTTTCCTAGCTAGGTCCTTACTCAGCTTCCTACCTTCCTACCTCCCTACCTACCTAGGTCCCTACCTCTTTACCTACCTCACTACCTACTTCCCTATATCTCTATATACCTACCTAGGTGCCTATCTACGTTCCTACCTCCCTCCCTACATACCTCCTTTCCTACCTAAGTTGTTACTGAGCTTCCTACCTCCCTACCCCCCTAGGTCCCCATCTACCTTCCTACCTCCTTACATAGCTACCTCTATACTTTCCTACCTACCCACCTACCTCCTTACCTACCTCCCTACCTACTTCATTACCTCCCTATCTACCTTCCTACCACCCTCCCTCCCTCTCTACCTACCTATCTCCTTTCGTACCTAGGACCTACCTGAGGTTCCTAACTCCCTACCCCCTACCTACCTAGGTCCCAACCTACCTTCCTCCCTACCTACCTCTATTGGTCCCTACCTGGATTTATAGGACCCTCTACCCTCCCTCTCTTCCTTCCTACCTCCCTACCTTCCTCCCTGCCAACCTAGGTCCTTACTGAGCATCCTACCTCCCTACCTTCTCACCTCCCTAACCCCCCCTCCTATCTCCCTAACTACCCCCTTACCTGTCTTCCTACCTCCTTACTTCCCTCCCTCCCTCACTATCTAGGTCCCTACCTTCCTACCAACCTAGGTCCCTACAGACCTACCTACCTTCCAATGTTCCTACCTCTCTACCTTCCTACATACCTCCTTACCTACCTAGGTCCCTAGCTCTCTACCTTCCTCCCTACCCACCTACCTACCTCCCTAACTACCCCCTTACCTGCCTTCCTACCTACCTACCTACCTTCCTAGGTCCCTACCTTGCCACCTTCCTCGCTAACTAACCAGAATGTTCCAGTCACAGTTCTGAATATAATAAGAAACACAGTGTGATGTTATGAGGTGAGATCATTAAAACAGCATCTGTCTCAGTAATGAGCTGCAGTCGGAGGCCTGAGGGCCGAAGCTCCAGACGCTTCTTCAACAACACGAGACACGATGTGTTCAGGAGCCAAAACAATGAATAGTATTCAAATTACATGAACATGAAACACAGTGATGTAATGAGGTGTGTGTGTGTGTTTACAAGCGCCAAAGCATGGAATCCAAGAAATTCATTGACGTCTCTTCCTCTAAGTGGACGAACACGAACAGAAAGAATATTATGTTTTCCAACTAAACAACTAGGGATGGGGCCACAATTAAATATACCAGGTAAAAACACATGAATAAAGTAATTGAATATGAGCGTCAGTCCAGACTGCAGTTTGCCCTCAGTTCATTTTGTTATTCTAGGCTTTCCAAGCATGAGGAACTGTCGGCTATCAGATGTCAACATCCATCCTTATACCCATAAAACCATATGGATCAACAGTCGAACAACAAACAACCAGATGTTTTGGGTCGTTTCGTATTGTTGGTACGAATACGTTCTAACTTGTAACGAACCGCACCTCAGGTTTCTTGGAAGCGGACTGAGACTCCCGTTTTCATGGAGACTCGGTGCCGCTATTTGGTCACCAGAGTTTGAATTGTTTTGTTCTCACCTGGACGAACAAACCGGACTGAAGGAAGAAACGCACCGGAGTTCGATTGAACCAGTCCAAACATGCTTGGTGTGAACGCACCCTCAAATAACACAAACTAACAAGAACGTTGCGTCAGAGTTACAAACCTCAAAACCCCCCAAGAAAAGAAAAGCACAGTGGCAGAAATCCCTCTTGAGTCTCTCCACAGCTTCCCTCATTAAACACAAAATTAAACGTTGAGCGTCTCCTGCGTTCAGATCGTGACCCGACCTGATTCTGCCTGTACAGGATTAGGCTGCGGTAAATTAGAAGATGGTCTCATGCTGTGTGGCGTTTGTTCCATCTGAGCTCCGGATGATATGCTCTGATCCAGAGATTAGATTTAGTTGTTTGCAATCTGGAGATGGAAGATGGAAAACCTCACGTTCGTCACCAAGAAAAACCAAGAAAAAAGTTTATTTTAGTGCACTGTTAGTATACTTCTTTAAAACTACAAATTAAGAGAGTATACTTTTATTTTACTTCTGTTGCACACTTGAGAATAGTAATAGCAATAGTCTTATTGCTTGTTCAGGGTTTATATTACTGAGGAAATTAAGGAGTGATTAAGGAGGATTAAGTGATCACCAGTGGAAAATCCCAGTCCAGTATTCCAGTTCATTTTTACAAAAAAATGACAAAAGTTTACTTCCTTCCTCCAAGAAAGTTTGTAATTTAGGAACAAGAAGAAAAACGAGCGGTAAAGATTCTGAGCTTTTGTTTTGGAGGTGTAAAAGAGGTGTAAAGGTGGAAGTCAGTCTTCTCTTTGAGTCCTGATGAGGCTGAAAACTCCCTGCCACTTTCCCATGATTCATTGCATGAACACATAAACAGTGAATGTGATTTACGGCAGTGCGGTCCAGCTGTGTTCTGCTCCAGCCGCACAGCCCTCGCTCCTTCAAAGCTTTCTGACCACAGCCGGCAATAAAGGAACAATTAGGCCGGCAGGAGGAGAAGACAAACCGCTTTTCCTTTCTTGCCCTTTTCAGATGTTTCCATTCACCTCTGTCTGGTGTTTTATTCACTCTGCTGCTCTTCACTTCATCATGCTGAGGCCGCGGCGAGGTCGCGACCTCTTGTTAAAAGGTCAGGGGTTGGAAGTTCAAGTAACAGTTTTTTTTCTCCCACAGAGAGGTGAGGGGGTTTAATCAGCTCTGGGCTTCACACAGAACCTGAATGGATAGAACGGTTCTTCCACTGTTTGCCATGCTAATTTGGCTAGTACAGCATAACATGGCCATTATGGAATTTTAAGGGTTAGTTGCTATGGTGACAACTCAAGTCTGGACATTAAGGCTGCGTTCACACACAGCGTTTTTTCCCCAACTGCCAGCGCCCTTTTCTCATTAAAAGCAACGGGAAGCGGTCGCAAGGCCACAAAAGGCGGCCGCTCCCGAAAAGCAGCCAGAGTTTTTTTCATCAGAGCGGAGCGCTTTCAAAAGTTGAGAAATGTTAAACTTTTCAGAAAAGCGCCGGGTGATGTGAACCGCTTTTCCCTCAGCCGACCAATCGTGATGACAGAGACGCTGGCCGTTTCCCATAGCAACAACAAATATGGAGAAAGTGAAAGTGCCGGTGGAGAAGTTGGACGTTGTAATCAGTGAATTTCCGGACGTGTATTAGAAATATCTGGTAAGCCTTTGCTTGTTGCACAACACTGTTCTGTCTGATAGAAGAGCTAACCAGCTGGTTACTGAGCTAGCAGCTGCTAGCTGTCAGGTGACGTTATCATGATCTGCTTTTTATTTCTTCCTCTCGCGCTCCAGGCAGCGCTTTTTCCACACAAAAAAACGCTGTGTGTGAACACAGCTTAAGGCTGTAAAGTCTGTCACACTGTGAGAACTGAGCAGATGAGTCTGTTAGCAAACTGTCAGAACTCAACTGGAAGCTAACGTTAGCGACGAGGCTAACGTAGCTTCATCACAGACTGTACTTCTCTCTCTAGCTCTTCTAGTCAACATTAGCATGTTAGCAATCCATGGCAGCAAGGAGACAGAGAAGCTGCTTTGGTTCTTGCTGTAAAACCTCTCAGCTCAGTGACTTGCTGTGAGTCGCTTCATACAGAAGCTAGTCCGACGGGTCACAGCAAGATGGCCGCCGCTCCGACCGTCCAGGAACGTTGATTTGAATGGGAATGACCGTTCTTATACATTCATGTTCTGCATCAAAAGAAAATCCAAGCTCCGCCCACACTGTTTGATTGACAGGTGATCTGTGGGAAGTGCAGTGCAGAAACACCACAGTGATGAGGCTGAGTGACAAAGATGGAGACTGAATAAAAAAAACAAGGAACTCAAGGCTTACCACTCCTTCCATTCTCTCTCTCTCTCCCTCTCTCTCCCTCTCTCTCTTCCCCCATCATTGTTTTCTTGACTGTGGATGTCTGATTGACATTGCTCAAAGAAAACAATAAATTTAAAATTTAAATTTGCTCACAGTCAAAATAACATTTCTCTTTCCAGCTCATCTGCCTTTCCTCTTTTCTCTCTTCTTCTTCTCTTTATCTGACCTGAGATCTGTCTCTAAGGTGGAAATGGAAACTCGACTGTAAACAGCAGCTCTGACACGAAACACCTGTCTGCACATCAGCAAGGCTCAGTTACAGTGTATGTGGGTGTGTGTGTGTGTGTGTGTGTGTGTGTGTGTGTTTGCATGCTTTGTGTGAATGCAAGTGTGTGTGTGTTCTTGTATTTCTATACTTATGAGGATCAAATGTCCTCACAAGGACAGAAAGATGAAGAAAATCCTCCACACTGAGGACATTTCGGCCGCTCTTCACTTCTTTAAAGTCACAATGAAACGAAAAATGACTTGATCACCTTGTTAGCTAATTTTCCATGTCATATTATACACCTATTTAACAATAAATGCCCAAAGAAAATATATATAGATTCTATTTACTTGTATTTTTATATGAAAATCCCATTAACTCCAACCAATAAAACATCACAGATTTTTAAACAGTCTTTCTCTCTCTGACTGATCCCCCATTGGTTTACACTTTTGAATGATCCCTCCCCCAACATCCTGTTTCAACAGGAAATACATCATTACATCCTCATCAAATACATCATACTTCATTGTGACTTTAAGGGTCCGGTCAGTTTAGGGACAGGAGTTGAGTTTAGGGTTAAGATATAAAGAACTAGGATTAGGTTAAGGTTAGGGTGAGGGGTTACGAAGCCAGCCAATGAGGGTCCTCACAAGTATACTAATACAAGTGTGTGTGTGTGTGTGTGTGTGTGTGTGTGTGTTCAGTGGGCTGTAGTGGAGGTGTTTAGTATCAACAGGATTATGGTCTGAGCTCATCTTACTCCATGTTGAATTTAAGAGTCAGTGAAGCTCGGTCTGAACGGATCAGGTGACTCTTCTTCTTCTTCTTCTGTTCTACTGTACAACAACCAACTGTACAGCAGCGAGGTCGGGAGGACCTGCAGCTGCTGGATCAGGGACTTTTACCAATATAGAGGAGTATAAATTAATATTAAAACAACTTTGGAAGCTGTTTTGAACCGATATAAACATATTTAGGTGCTGATTTCACCAGTCGATGCAGGCAGCAGCTGGACGACTGCAGACGTCTCAACTTTTATTTTGTAAAACTGTATTTCCACGGGTATTCAGTGTTGCTGCAGGCCGGGTGTTGGGAGAAAACGCCAGAGAAATGAGAATATTTGAGATAGCCAGTACTGTTCAACTAGCCAATTATCTTCAGAACCAGATTCACAATCACTTTATAAGACAAGTACCTAAATTAAGATTAAGAGACATTAATGGACATGGAAATTTGTTTTGCGTCCAGCGCCAGAACAACATCCATCACACATCACACCAAACAGATAAGATCCAAAAACAACATTACACTAAAATGACAGTGTTCAGACAAGATACGTCTCCCACCTGTCTCCTGTCCATCATGCAAATTAAATACAGAAATATATTCCCTTTGTTGAGTGGGAGCTCAAAACAGCACAACATACAACATTTAGACTTTGAATAGATGTTGATATGATGCTGAAAACCCATGTGACCCTCTATGCCTATAAATCGTATCGGCATAGAGGATTATTTAGAGGGTTATTTATTCCTATGCTGGAATATTACGATAAAATATGGTAAAATATTACCAAACATTTCTATTTTTTATTATTATCCCTACTTAGTTATTTGTATCTTCTTTCTTTCTTTTTTCTTTCTTTCTTTTTTAACATCATTTTACTTTTTGTGTTTTAAGCACATTGAATTTGCCTTGTGTATGAAATGTGCTATACAAATAAAGTTTGCATATATATATATATATTTTATTTTTTTTTGTGCCGTAATATTATATTAGAAAAACTCTGCTCATTTGAGCTGAACTCGTACACATCGCTGCTTGCTGGGTGTTTTTGCATAAACGTAACGCTCCAGCCAGTCTGAATGCAGCGGCCTCTCTGCAGACAGATCAGTCAGCTGACACACCGTCTCTGTCTCTTTAATTGAATTGCCTGTCTGAGCGTCTGCCGGCTCAGTTTCAGTCCGTCACCGCCGTCTGTCCTCCGCCGTGGGTCCGCACAGCGAGGTCGCCTCTGTCGTTCCTCGCCGCTCCGCAGTTTGAACAGCGGAGGCGGACAAACAAAACTCATACATGATGTACACATCAAACGCTCCAGGTTTGAGTTACGGTGACAATACATGACACATGAGTTGGGTTGGACGCCTATTGTGACGCCGACAACAAAGAGCACACCTGCTCAGCCTCCGTATCTGTCAGACCTGAAGTGTTGAAGCTGCACCAGGCAAGAGTTTCCAGTGAAGCTGCAGCGTCTCAGTCTCAAGCAGGAAGTGATGCGGCAGCAGAGCGGAGCGTCTCGTCCCCGCTGACTGAGACGCTGTAGAGTCTCCCTGTCTGTCCAGATTACATTCTGCTGTCAGTTTGCTCACCAGTGGTGGAAAAAGTCCTCAAATCCTTTACTCAAGTAAAAGCAGCAGCACCATAATGGAAAAATACTCCAGTAAAAGTAAAAGTCCTGCATTTAAAATTTCACTGAAGTAAAAGTATAGAAATATTATGAGTAAAATGTACTGAAGTATAAAAAGTAAAAGTCCTCATTCTTTCAGAGTGTTAAAGGTCCATATTCTCCAGAGTTTTATTTTGTGTCTTTCTGTCCATTCAAAGCTGTGTGTGTGGTGTCATGAACCAAAAACACTCTCAATCCATTTCTCCACGTTCATTTTCCAGCATCTCTCTGAGCCTTACCAAGAACAGGCCGTTTCTGTCTCCGTGTCTTTAAGGCTCATTAATATTAACGACCCTCCGTTCCGATTGGCTAACCGTTTCGAGAGCGAAACGTGAGACGCCGCGGCCCGGCGGCTACAGGTAGGGAAAACTCTCCGGTAATAAACGACGACGACCGCTCGACCGCTTTGAAAAAAACACTTTGTTAGTCTATTATTTCTTACAGAAATGATAATGAGCGAACCTTTGTGACGCCACAAAGTTACGGAAGTCCAAACGGCTCGTTTAGAGGCTCGCTTTTCTAATATGGATTGTGTGGATTTCGTTTTGATACTTTCACCATGTTTAGATACACATCCAACTCCTTTATCATCACAGAGGAGAGGGAGTCCTGCTTTACACCATATGGGTGCTTTAAATTATTGAGGCATTAACCTGTAAGAAGTATTTTAATGTTGTAGGTCTAACTGCTCCATATACTGACAGTGCAACATATTTTATGAGCTTATCGTATGTTTTGCGTGTAAAACCTTATTCTGCAAAGTAACTAGTAACTCCAGCCAGCAGATAAATGTAGTGGAGGAAAAAGTACAAGATTTCCCTGGAGGAAAAATAGAAAGTCTCACAGAATGGAAATACTCAAATGCCAGTACCTCAAGATTGTACTTAAGCACAGTACTTGAGTAAATGTATTTAGTTACTTTCCACCTCTGATAGTCACTGGTGGGAAATCTTCCCCTGAACAGCAGCAGAGGAAACTGGACTCACCAATGCAAGTCACCAGATTTTAATTTTACGTATTAGGTATTTATCTGAATCCCTTGCCCAGAGCAACTTACAATAAGTACAACAGTAGACTCAGCTTCAGCTCCTAGATCACCAACATTTCAAGCAACCAATACTAAGGAGGTCAAAGGTCAGAGGTCACAACACCCAGACTATAGATGGAGCAAATATTCCTGTGAGCCTGGAATGATCATGGATGATAGAGAAGTGCGAAAGAAGGAAAATAAGAGCCAGGGAGAAAAGGTAGAAATGTTTTTTTTTTTGTGTGTGTTTTTTCTTTCTAACCCGACAGGAGCGTGATCAGGTGCAAAGAGAAGAAGAAGATGAGAAGATGTGAGGTGATTTAGGAGGAAAGAAAGGAACGAAGAGGTGATTTAGGAGCAGAGGGGGATGTAATTTAGGGTTTGAGGAAGGAAGAGGAAGCGGGTTGGGGTGGGGGGGGGGGACATGCTTATGTTCTACTGGAAAGGAGTGAATGAGTAGAATAGATTCTATGGAGAACTCTTGCTCAGCGTCTGCAGAGAGAGAAAGACCACAACTGTGTCAGTGTGTTTATTCAGCGGAGAGCGGCCAGCCTTGTCTCTCTCTCTCTCTCTCTCTCTCTGGTTGTGGGAGCCATGCATCCATCCAGTCGGCCGGTGAATAAGAGGATTAGCCGAAGCCCTGGGAGAGCCTGGCCAGCCAACAGGGGTAGGGGCTGAGAATGGTGCCCATGCCAAAATGTGTGACCCCCTCTTTCCTTTCCCTTCCCTTCCCATCCTCTCTTCATGCCAGGGGAAGAGGGTTCGGTGGGTGGGGGTGGGGGGGGGGTGGTTTGGACGGTGAGTCTTAATCTTTGAAGAGTCTGGGGGTTTTCTTTTTTCTTTTTCTTCAAAGACTACACCGACTTTTTGGGAGTTTGGCCCATCGGTCTCCCTACCCAGTATGTGACCAGAGGATTGGCACCAGAATCATCTCTGTGTCTCTGGTAGCTAGCTCTGTCCACTGCGCATGCTAACGCTTTAGCATACAGTGTGTTCAGTAATCGTAGACGACTAGCATTATCCAACGTATGAAGATAAACCTTTTAGAAATCCAAAGTTGGTGTTGTTTTCTCTGTCCTGTAGATTTATAACTTCTGAAAACAAAAACACAAAACCTCAATCTTCATCATAAGTGAAGTCCATTACAAACAGCGCTATGTAAACAAAACAAGTTTCCAGTTGTCTTAAGAGAGCTTCTGCCTTTGAAAGTTTGTTCTTTTTGTCCAATTTCATGTCTCTTTCACCAATCCACTAAACAAGCCTGGCAGGTTTAGGCGTGTGTCATTCTCACTTTTAGGATAATGCTAGTCGCCTATGATTACTTTACATACTGTATGCTAAAGCGTTAGCATGGTCGCCAGACAGAGCTAGCTACCAGAGACACAGAGATGATTTTGGTGCCAATACTCTGGTCACATGTTGGGTAAGGAGACCAATGGGATCTTTAAACTGCTGATAGCAATCTCCTTGCTTAAAATATATATTTTTTAAAAGTTAAACAATTAAAGGTTGACCTTATGTTATTTTGATTAAATCATAACTGTTCATTCTCAGGTTAAACCAGAATATCAAGAACCGAGACCACAGACCAGAGCCCAGAGCCACGCCTCCAAACACACACACACACACACACACACACACACACACACACACACACACACACACACACACAAGCCTTCATTCAACAAGGATTACCACAGAAATCAAACCGTTTTCCTCATTGTTGGTTTATTGTAATTTAGTTTCTCTTATCCAGTTCAGCTGCATTTTTCTTGCCTTGATTTTTTGTTTCATTTCTTTTGAGCTGAGATTTATTTATCCCCTTTTTATCTAACCTGCACACTGTCATTTTCACATTTTTAAATGTACCAATAGAAATAAACTATAAACCCCAACTTTGCCAGTTTGCCAATGCCTCATTTTGCAAAGCCGTGACTGATTATCCAACAAGTATTTCTCTTGGCTCGTACAGGACATGTTAGTGTAAACGTCCAACTGTTATGGCTCTGATTTCTGGCTGAAGTGCGGTCTAATTTACGCAATGAATGGATGGACTGTTGTCTAAATAATGCAGTGAAGGAGTCCTGTAGATAATGTGTCTGTTTCTGCACTTCTGTCTCTCTTTATGTGCAAGACTGTTTCCCTTCAAGGCTGTTAAAGATCTATTCTGTTCTATTGTAGTTTAGTTTAGCTTGTTCTGATCTGGCATCAGTCACATGCTTATTAGCCCTGTGAACCGGTCAGTGAAGCTCTGAGCTGATAATGTGTCTGAACAGCTGGAGTGCTAGTTCACTTCACAGATCTGACCGCAGGCAGAGAGAAACCCTCTGCCATCACAACATCATAACATACAGTAACCAGCTTTTATCCCATCTATCCTGCATTAAGTACTGCAGACAATTCTCTCTTGTACAGGCTTACACAGTAGAACCAAATTAGCATACTAAATGACACAAATTAGAACGGAGGCTTTGCAGATGTGTCACAAATCTACCAACAATCAGGTTACTGTGACACAGTAAACTGTCTTGTCTTTAGCCCTAGTCTCTACTCCAAAACACTCTGAGTTGTAGCTTGAGAAGAGTCAGCTCAGTTAACCTGAACAAACTGTTAGCTAGCTAACTAGCCGGCAAACACACTGATGTTAATGTGAACATGCTAACGCTAGTGTGCTAATCAGATGTGTTAACAACAAGACAGTGATGTTAGCTGACCAGATACTATGGTTAGCTAGCTAACAAGCTGACATTATCTAAACACTAAATCAATCAGATGGATCAGTGATGAAATGATCAGTTCAGTCAGAAACAGACAGAAATTAACCGTCTGTTTGTTGAGACGGACAAGTTGTAGCCTACATTTAGAAATACCACAGTTGACCAAGAGCCGAGGACCTCCAATATGGCCGCCAGAGGGTGTTGCCTCACCTGAAAAAGCTTTATGCTAAACTCTACTATCAATCAGCCAACTAGTTACCACACTATTCCTTTTAAGTTTGATGCCTGAAAAGATAAAACATTTTTGCAAATATTTCCTCATGGAGCCTTAGCCTATAGTAAAGGAGTGGTTCAACCAGCATGCAGTAAAAAGCAGGACTTCCAAAATGGCTCCATCAGTAGTTGTGGTGAAACAGACTTCTACCTTCATGATGGATAGAGTGTTTTATCAAACTGCCTTTGCTAACATACAGCAGATCCTCCAAATAAATACAAAATAAGTACTCAGAAAGCCAGTGAGACCAACAGGGAATCAAAGGCCTCTTCACAGCTGCAGGCATCAGACAAATGAAACGCCCGTTCTACCCACAGATCCCCAAACCTCTGCTGGGAGCTTCAGCACAGCGGAGAACCAGACAGACACTCTGGAAAATTAAATTAATTAGCTGAACAAAGGCCTCGGGGTTGAAGTTCCTCATAGAACCTGACTGATCAGCCATCCTTCCCTTTTAACTGTAAATGGAAAAGGACAAAAGAAAGCTTTGGATCATCTATGGGCAGACTGTCTAAAAGGAAGCTGGTTGGAAACGTGAATTTCAACTGAACCATACAAGCACATTAGGAATAGGTTATGAATAATAAGCCTACACTGCAAAAATATCCATTTTAACAAGTCATTTAGAGTCATTAAATAAGTTTTACAATCCTATTTTTCTTAAAAAATCTGCCCATGGGTGAGACATTTTCACTGTTGTTCCAAAAATGTCCTTGAGACATGATAAATAGAAATCAGGCAGATCACTCCACAATTTGCAGTATGACATGGTCAACTGAATCCAATCCCACCAGACTTAACTGCTGTGTGTTGGAGGAATCATTGTTTAGTCGACACCTTGCCAAAGCTAAAACATTTATTTTGAGACGTCAAGTCTGCCTGCATGTTGCTGACCTGTGATTCATCCACTTATTTCAGCTGAGGAGATACTGGAGAAAACACAGCTAGTTTGGTAGCAATTTATTTAAAATACTATATCATTACCAATACTGTACAATTCTACTTCCTACTGTATACCATCTGGTGGATTCCTTTAGTCCAGAGTGTTTAGAGCTCTGCAGTGTTAGTGCCTCACTCTACCCAGTGAGAAACACAGTACCACACCTAACTATGCAAGTTATGAAGAACATAAGAAAACAAACTAGAAGTCTCTCAGCAGAGCTCAAACCTCCGGCACTGATCAATTCTCCAACTTCAAAGCTGCAGCCTCCGTGACAGTTCATGTTTGTTTATCGTTTGTCTTCCAGGTTTGATTTTCCTGCAAAGTAGCATGTGACAGCAACACCGTTTAGCAGCCGACTTTCCCAGCAGCACTTGAACGCAGCATCATAGTTCTGGCTAAAAAACGATAATTGTCTAATGGCAGAAATCCCACCAAGAAATCAACACCAAAATCTAATCAACAGATCTTTGGTCCGACAGAGATCTGTCCAGCAGATTCCAGCCAAATCTGTTTGTTTCTCTTTGAGAAATCTTCAGACATCTATCAGGCAGACGGGCGAAAACACAATCACCTTCCAACTCTAGCAATCAAACAGAAAAACCACCCATGTGGCCTCACTAATACATCACCGTAGTTCTGCTGCTGACTACAGATCAGCAGCGCTGAAAGAGAAGTGGAGCAGCAGCTGATGAGAGACGGCCGGGTGTTTTGCTCTGCAGGAACATTTAGTGAGTCTGGCATCACTCTGCTGGGTCTGGAGAGTGTCAGTCGATGTCCGGGTGGTACGGGGATACGGCACAGTGAACGCCCCGGGGTGTGTGTGTGTGTGTGTGTGTGTGTGTGTGTGTGTGGGACGGGGGATGGGGGGGAGCTGGAGTGTGTTCAGACTGAGTTAGAGAGGGGGAAGAGTCCCAGCCAAAATTTAGAGCTGCTACCTGCATCATTTTGAGAAACCGGGACCTAAAAATCTTTCTGATATCAGTTCAAAACAGTTTTCAAAGATGTTTTATTATACATTTTACCGTGACATAATATCAGATCGTGAAGATGTTAGACTCGTTTGGGTTGACGTTGAACTGAAGGGGTCGGACTTGGCCTCCTTCACGCCGACGTCAGTCAAATGCTTGTTGGTGTGTGTGTGTGTGTGTGTGTGTGTGTGGCCATGGTTTTAATTGCTGTGTAACGTCTCTGGTCTGGATCTTCCAACACCAGCTTCACTGCAGAACTGTGATAAGACTGGCAGCTTGGCAATGAGAGGAGGGGCGAGAGAGATTTTGTGTGTGTGCGTGTGTGTGTGTATGTGTGTGTGTGTGCGGTCATGTGTGAACTGTATATGCTGCAGAATGCCCAGCCAGAAACAAATGATCCATCCCGGGGGAGAGAGCGTCTGTGATTGGGTTTGAATAATGGATCGGCCGTCTAGTGTTTCCATCATCAGCCTCTCTGGTCTGCCGCCAAACACCGAGCCGGCCAGCGGCGGCCATGTTTGTTTATCTACTCTTCTTCCTGCATCATAGCAGCAATACAATAAGGGGGAGGTACTTAGTATTGTTACATTTTACAGGGTTGGGACATTCATTGGGGTGGAAAATCCTTTGCCAATTTTTTGCTGATTTAAATTACCTTTGCCACTATGATCCGTCTGTCAGATTTCATCTGTTTTGACGGACAGAAAGTTCAACCAGCTGAAGTTTTTCTGGACAGACGGATTCGTCAGCGTCTGTTCAGCCAATCAGAGGTGATCCTACGTTTGATTTGTAGAAACTAGCGCCGAACACAGAGACGACGGTCCGACCGAAACAAAGATAAAACAGAGAAAGCCTGGTGGGGCGTTGGGATGACTGGAGGCTTCAGTTTCTTATTGAACTAGACGGGCACTCGGAGAGCGCAGACCTCCGCCAAGGCCAATCCAGTCTTCTATGATATGCAAATGTGCAACTGCAACCAATATACTGATCCGCTCCAAAATGTAATGGGTTCTTCCTTGGCCCATGCTACACCCTTCCACCAAGTTTCATGGAAATCGGGCCAGTAGTTTTTCCGTAATCCTGCTAACAGACAAACAAACAAACAAACAAACAAACAAACAAACGGCACCGAATACATAACCTCCTTGGTGGAGGTAATAATATTATAATATCGTATATTGAGATCATTTTGGTCAAGATAATCGTACTACAGGTTTGGCCACCCTGCCTCCTCAGCACCCAAACCGCAGGCCGGCCAAGTCCGCACCAGCTGCTCCGGCTCTGGTGGTCATCTGGCCGCGGCCAATCAGCATGCAGGAAACGTGGGGCTGAAGTCCCAGAAAACAAGTGGCCGTCCTTGCAGCCACCAGCCAAAGTGACTTCCCCCGGTCTCACACACATCGCCATGGTCACAGATTCAATCTGTTTCCCTCTGCTGTCGCAGACAGAGACAGTCTGCAGCTTCAGCAGCTAGGAGCCAGACTGAGGCTACAGGCCGACTGAAGCTCTGCAGAACAGGACAACAACGGATTTCTGTTTCTGTGTCGTGTCACGTCCCATCTTGAGATTATATGGAAGATTATGAACATGAAACTGAATGAGTCCTATCCGCTCCTGAACACAAACCCAGCAGGATCACACAATACAACTTCCCTGATACTCCATTCCTTACAAATAAACTGAAACAAGTACAAATAATTTATTTACACTTTACTTTCCCATCGGCAAATACAAATGTTGCCTGCCTGACAGAGTAAATACTCTGTTCACCTTCCAAACTCTTAAAGTCAGAGTCAAACTTTACCCAGCGATCATTTGATGGACGGCAGTGTGTAGGAGGAGGCCGAGTTCAATATCAACCCATTATGGCAAGATAAAAAATCATTTTTAAACAGCTTTGGAAACTGATACCAGAAAGATATTTATGTCCTGATTTCACCAAGCGACGCAGGCAGCAGCTGGACGACTACAGACGTCTCCACTTTCATTTTGGCCTCTCTATTTACAGTACATGAGTTAATGTTGGTGCCGGCCGTCCCATCAACATCTATTCAACTTCTAAATGTTTTCTGCCGCTCCCCCTGTGCCAGCCTCTGCTGCCACAATCTGAAACAAACGGCGGGCGAAGGAGAGCCGCCTCTCTGTCCGTCCGCCTCGTCCCACAGCCAGCGGCTCCAAACATTTGGAGTGGGACTGTGCTGCTTTAAACAAAGAGCTCCCACTTAGAGAGACTTGTTTACAGGAAGAGGAAGATTTAAAGGGAAATGGAGAGCGGGACGGTTCCAATGTAACAATCTCAGAGACGTTTTATTTATTTAAAACCCTTCGCCGTTAGCTATGCAGGTTGAGCTCAGGTCTGGCAGCAGCTGCACAGAACATAAATAATGATTTATGAAGTCTTGGTGCGTGAGGAAAGAGAGACATGCGGAAGCGCTGTGAAATGTGTGTAGCATGTGGCTCATGTCGGATTAAATCAGAATGGAAGGCGGTGGTGTCACTGGTGTGTGTGTGTGTGTGTGTGTGTGTGTGTGTGTTGGGATCGACTGGTGGGCTAAACCCCTTATAAATTCCTGTTCTTGGCATGGAGAACTTTCCTCATTAAGGAAAGCATTCAGATGTCTTGAAAACAAAATGGCGGCAGGGTGGCCTGGCGGTTAGAAAGACCGTCCCGTAACCAAAATGTCACAAGTTTGATCCCTGCAGCAGCCAAAGTGTCCACAAACATCTACTGTATATATTCTGAGGAAATGTCAAGACACTGGGTTCTAATCCGATGCAGGGAGCTGATTTCTGTGAGATTTTTCATGTGAACTTATTAAAGGACTACACCAACTTTTTGGGACTTTGTCCCATTAGTCTCCTTAGTCAATATCTGATGAGAGGATTGGCAGCAAAACCATCTCTGTGTGTCTGGTAGATCACTCTGTCTGCTGCACATGCTAATGCTTTAGCATACAGTATGCTAACTAATAGTAGAAGATTAGCATTATCCAAAGTATGAAGATAAACCTTTTAGTGATCAAAAGTTTGTATTGTTTTTTATTCTCTGGCCTGTAGATTCATAACTTCTGCAAACAAAATCTCAATCTTCATCTTTAGTGAAGTCCATTACAAAATAAGAGCGTGAAAACTTTAGCTGTCTGGCTAACTTCGCTAACTTCCTGTGTAAACAAAACTAGTTATTCTCGCAGGAAGAGGAATCTGCTGCCAGTGAAAGAAGCTCCAAAGAGAGTTTTCTTTAAAATGAAGTAACCATCAGCCTCAGAGCTGCTACAAGTTCTCCTTTTCTCACTTTTAGCATAATGCTAGTCGCCTACCATTACTTAACATAGTGTATGCTAATGTGTTAGCATGTGCAGTAGAAAAGAACGATCTTCTGGCAACATGATCTCATAAAAAGTTGTGAAATGAACACAAACTGTACTGGTGACACGTATTATGTAAAATTATGTTCCTCCACCATGAATTCAATTACGTTCCAAAGGTTGGCTAACGGTTAAGTTTAGGCAAGTAGAACAACTGTGGGTAGGGTCAGGGGAAAGGCTTTGGTCGGTTAAATAAGAAAAGCTTTAGCTAAAAACAAAAAATTTCCTTCTTACAAACTGGGAATTGAACTCCGGTCTCTGGCATTGAAGTCAAACTCATCCGCCCGACCACAACACCCTTAGGCTGATCATCAATACGCGTTCTTGTGCATTCTTGTGTCCTCCTTGACGCGTTTTACATAATATCTCACCGCTGAAGCACGATTCCAAAACAAAAGAACGACCGGACGGAGGATGGATGGAAAACCCGGAAGTTTCCTTGCTTACCTCAAAATATCGAGGATGCATCAGATGGAGACTTAACCGATGAGAACGAACTGAAAGCCCCAAGATTCATTGCGTTCTTGGTTTTGACAATCAGTCTTACTTTCCACTGAGCTGCTTCAATGTGACTCCACTTCCAGTTTATAGTCGTGCCTCCTTCAAGTAACCGTTTCATGCTGGGAAAACAGAATTTTAACACTTTTCGCGCCACCGGCACGTTAATTTGGTGTTAACGAGTCGTGTTCATTTCACGTGTTTCTGTGAGATCAGGTTCTGGACTCGTCTCATGTTGGTTAAGGAAACCGACGGGTCAAACTCCCAAAAAGTCACAGCAGTCTTTAGGCTGGCTGCCCTTCAGCAGACAGAAATACGAGTAATGACAGCAGCTTTCTAGGCCAAGCAGTTCTTTGCTTGTTGTTGTCTTCCCGGTAAGAGAAACGGTGATTTTGGCCGTGAGGAGCGGTTACGCAATCGCTCTGATTGTGCACACAGGCTCATTCATTCACACTGTCTAAATACCAGGAGAGTGTCGAACATGATAGCCCTCTGTAGTTGGTACACAAGATCCTATTTGTGTGTGTGTGTGTGTGTGTGTGTGTGTGTACATGAGTGTCTGCTCTCCCTGAACATGGAAATCAGCAGCGTCTCCTTCCTCATCAGCCAAGAAACCTTCTCTCTCTGCACATTAGCAACACGACTAGAAAATCCTGTTTGGTAGAAAAATCATCATCTCAAGTTCGTTGTTAAATTAGTCCAAAACATAGAGGATCCATTGTGTAAAACAGGTCATTTAAAATGTGATACTGTATTCATGCCAATAGTGAAATAGTTTCTTTTGCCCTCCTCCACAGAGAAGAGGTCAGAGGTCAGAGGTCAGGGTCTGGAGCTGGAGCTGGAGCTTTAATCTGCTGAGGTGAGGTCAGTCATGTTACAGGAGACTTTAGAGTAGCAGGATGGGGTCGAAACACTTTCAGTCAACTGAGGAAAGGCATTTTCTTTAAAGAGGCAATAAAGTCCTTATTATAATAATAATAAAGGTTTTTCCTGCCCCACAGCTGCCCTCCCCTCCCCCACATTTCAGCTACGAAATCCTTCTTCTCGAGCTAAAAAAAAGCAAAAGCCAAAGCAGTTTAATTATTCCAGTATTTAGCATGGTGATATAGTCTGCTGGATCTGACTTACTCGTCTACATTGCATCTCTACAAATGTACCTTCACTACCTGTGTCACTTACAGGCCACCGTAGCTCAAGAGCACAGTCAATGTTGTTGGAGTCCCTACTGGTTACTGATGGAGCTCTATAGAGGTCACAGGCTACTTAACGCCTCTTTAAAATTCAAAAACGATCTCACCATGAAAAGGAGTTTGTATCAAACCAATAAAGGACTGGCAGAGGATGAAGGCTCTGATGTTATTAGATAGATAGATAGATAGATAGATAGATAGATAGATAGATAGATAGAGTACTTTATTATGTGGATTTCAGTTTCAGTTTGAGTGAAACGACAGTAAACTGAGTGATTTAGCTGCTGTTGGCTGCAGCTGGAGAAAACTGGCTTTCCTTTACAGAACCAATCACTATTGGCTTTGTTTACATATTGATTTACTAGCTTGAAGATATTTTCTCATTCTGAAACGTATTTATCTGTGTTTTAGACACAAGGAGTGACAACATGTCAGCTAAACTCAAGTTTAACATGGATCCTGAGGCTTTCATTTTATTTACATTTGTAATGTTGTGATTTAAGTCGTAAAAAAGCTTCTTTTCCATCTACAAGTCAAACTCTTCGATAACAGAAGTGGATATGCCCAAAGTTTAGAGGGTCAAATCAATTCTAGACTATATAGCATCTGTAAATACACATGATTAATAGCGGGTGGTGAGATTATTATCAACTAAAGACTGACTGAAGATGGTTACTTGAATTGCAGAAGTGCCTCCTGCAATTTGTGCCTTTTGGGGTAAAACTGTTCTATATCTTATACAACGACAATCTCACCCTCATTTATTAAAGTGCACGTGTGTTTCCTCACGCTTCTATAAACTGAGACCAAATCATCTAAAACACAGAGCCTGAACACCGGTTCAGGCTTAGCCAGTTTCCTTCTCGGGAGTAACCTTTACCCAGACTTCCACATGTATAGAGGATCTGTTCTGTACGGGACGGGCGGCGGAGCGTCTTGGCGTCAGACGAGGCTTTAATCTAATTGAGCACATGGTGCCGAAACAGTTTGTCAGAGGGCCGAGGAAAAGCTCCTGAAACAGAAGAACGACTTAATTAAACCACACCGGATCTGAATGGACCGAGAGGAGAGCCAACACTGTCCCAAGGGAGTGTGTGTGTGTGTGAGTGTGTGTGTGTGTGTAAAGCCACCCTTATGCACCAGTTACCACCCATATTATTTCTAATGAGCAGACTGTAAATTGCCAGCAGCCAGACTACAGATTAACGCTCCATATGATTCAGATTTTAGGATTTTGTTTTCAACTCTTCTCTGGCTCAGGATCAGAATAATGATGATGTTTTTTAAATAAATGTCGTTTAGTTAAAAAGGAATTTATTGAATGAATTTGAGGACTAATGCTGCGTTCAGGTCATATCGGATTTACGAGCTGCCAACTGGTTTCTGATTTCTCTTTCTTGGTGTCATGAATTGTAGAATTGTTTCAACACTGCAGCGAATCCACCGATGTCAGCAGTCCAAGACAAAAAAATCAAAATGCATATCATATTCACACTCACAACACAATCAGCTGTACTTATGAAAAGGTAGTGATATCTGCTGCAGTTTGTTTAAATTCATGAATAAAGGTTATTTTGGACGTGGGCGTTCCAACCGGTTAAACAGCTGAACGCCTCCCAGTCGTAGCAACGAGACGCAGGAGCACAGTCACAAATCTGGCTCCTGATTGGCCGACAGCAGCGGTTCCTCTAATTCAAATGAGGTTGATGTTGTTGGAGTTCCTACTTTAAATTTAATCGCTGAAACAAACTCAAACTTCAGATGAAGACGGGCAGCAGTCTGAGTGAGGTTCTGGTTGTGGACTCTTGTGGTCTCTCTTCAGCCTCAGCCAAGCGTTTTCTGTTTTCGCCTTCCCAGCATGCCTTGCTCCGTGTGTCGCCTTCACTGTGAACACATGGACCTTCACAGATGAGCGGTGTTGCAGGGAGGACGGTCGTGGCGCTGCAGCATGTTCCCCTCTGCTCCTGAAGTCCTGAGCGAACTGATCCTTCCTCATTACTCTTCTTCTTCAGACTGAAACAACCTCCACAGCTTCCTGGGGGTCAGCGCTACACAGATGGTTCGTTTAAAAGTTTATCTGACCCGTGTGAAAGCCTCTAGTCGATCACCATATTGCTGTGGCTGTAAATGTAAATAATATACGATTAATTGTGCAGCGGTACTGAATTTGAAATTGTAATCCCTTACACTACTGTCCCTAACACTGCTAACAGCTCGGTCTCTAACCTCTAGTCCATGGAAACCCTTCCTGTCCTCTCTGGCTGTCTCTCAACGGGACGCCTCCATCCCTCCCTCCCTCTCTCCCTCCCTCCCTCCCTCTCTCCATCCTTCCCTCCCTCCCTCTCTCCATCCTTCCCTCCCTCTAACCCGTGGCCCGCGGGTCGCAGCAGGAGCCGCTCTGCAGGAGTCGGAGGTTCGGCGAAACACTAATTGCTTCTCCACCTGCGTTGATCCGCTCCGGCTCCGTCTATCCAGGCTAACATCAGCGCCGTCACACACTCATTAACAGGCGGCCATTTTGTGACGGTGCCTTGGGGATGCATGACTATTTTGAGGGACGGCCTAATTGAAAATGATGGTGGGGGGGGAGGAAGGGGGGGGGGGATATGGATTATGGTTTGTGCTTGACTGACCTTGGCACACTTCTGTCTGATTTTCCCCGTTCAAAGTGAAACGATGGAAAACATTTGATCCAGACCTGACATCCTCAGTGTTATCTGACTATAAAACAGATTTTAATCAGTTTCAGTGTTTCTGTCACCGGTCACAGCACACACAGCACTGTGGGGGTCAGAGGTGAAGTCAAGACATTGTTGAGATTTTTGGTTCAGTTGTATCTTACTTTGTAAAAATGTCTTTATAAGTCTGAACTGAAATCTCAGAACAGTTCAGGTGACAGAACTGAGTTTAGGCAGCAGAATGACTGTCAATCATCTTTTTATATTATCTTCTTTAAATGTGATGTGTCTTTTACATCACATTTAAAGAAGATATTATCAAAAAGTGATTGACAGTCATCTGCTGCCTTTACTCAGTTAATGTCACTGAATGTTCTGAGACTTTCAGTTACTTTTAGATTACTTTTCCATAAAGGTAAGAACAGATAAGAAAAACTGAAAAATTAAAGTTTATTTCAGGTTTGCACACAAACACAAATTTTCTACTGTGCCTCATTTTCTAAAGAGAACAACATGGACCCAGGAATACAAGGTCCATCACTAATAACTGTTTCAACAGTCACATTACTGTACCATGTAAACATCCTCTGCCGGCCCTGTGCTCTCCTGGCAGCGAGCGCTCTGCATGAGACTCTGAACATCTGGCAGTTATCAGACTCCATTATATGTCACATCACATTCAGCTCCGTTCAGTCACATTGTGATTTCTGTGTGAAAAACACTCCATACCTGCTTCCAATTAGGTTCAATTGCTATAATTGGCTGGTAATTGGCCGACTAACGGAACGATGTCCCTTTCACAGCTTTCCCTGTCTGATGTCTCTCAGGCCTCATGGTGAAGTTCAGTCAAATCACAGTGAAGGAGTGTCAGACGGCCCGAGGCTTTCCTCTGAAGGAGAACAATGTGAAGAACCAGTTTGACCAGGAGAGACGTTTCTTCAGAGTGAAGCCTCTGGGGAAACATCTGCTCTACTGTAGGAGCTTCACTGCAGGTCCAGCAGCAGACCAGCTCAGACCGCTCAGGTGTTTTATCTTCAGTGCTGACGGACCGGACCGAGCTCCAACACATTCACCTCAGTCTGCAGGTCGAAACACACAAACTGTCCCAAAATCCAAAATCAGATTTCTACTGGAGGTTCATTTCTTGGGCTGGATCTCATCTGGATTTGATTGATTCTGGTGCCATATTCGATTCTTCTTATCAATCCAATTCTTTATCCCTTAAAGGTCCACATTCTCTACTTTCCAGAGTTTTATTTAGTGTCTTTCTGTCCATTCAAAGCTGTGTGTGTGGTGTCATGAACCAAAAACACTCTCAATCCATTTCTCCACGTTCATTTTCCAGCATCTCTCTGAGCCTTACCAAGAACAGGCCGTTTCTGTCTCCGTGTCTTTAAGGCTCATTAATATTAACGACCCTCCGTTCCGATCGGCTAACCGTTTCGAGAGCGAAACGTGAGACGCCGCGGCCCGGCGGCTACAGGTAGGGAAAACTCTCCGGTAATAAACGATGACGACCGCTCGACCGCTTTGAAAAAAACACTTTGTTAGTCTATTATTTCTTACAGAAATGATAATGAGCGAACCTTTGTGACGCCACAAAGTTACGGAAGTCCAAACGGCTCGTTTAGAGGCTCGCTTTTCTAATATGGATTGTGTGGATTTAGTTTTGACACTTTCACCATGTTTAGATAGACCATCCAACTCCTACAGCTGCTGGTGGTCCCGTGTGGTTCAGTGGGTGCAGCAGGGCAGCAACACCGGCAGGTTCAGGGTTCACTCAGTATCACCAGGCTGGAAATAGCAGTGAGGCACTTTGGCTGAAAGCATCCAACAAGCTCAGCGTTCAGTTCTGATGAAACGACCTGATGAATTTTGTGCTTCATTATCAGCTGCTTGAGTTCCTATATAGAGCCGGGATCTGTGTGTTTGTTGTTTTTTTTGTTTGTTTGTTTGTTTTTTTGTTTGTTTGTTTGGCCAGTGCTCAGTGTTAAGGTGAAGTTATTATTTTTCTATAATCCAACCAACTACAGGAAACCACCTCAAAACGCAAGGGATTATGGGTAGAAGGAGACGGATGTGGTTCCTCTAGCTTGGAAAGCCTAACAGAACAAAATGAAGTCTGGACTGTCGCTCATGTTCAGCTATTTCTTCATGTGCTCTTAACTGGTATGAACACCACAGAATGGACTGGAATGACTAGAGTCACATGTACTTTGACTGGTAACCCCCCCCCCCCCCCCACATACACACACACACACACACACACACACACACACACACACTACTGTTAGCCTGTATTACTGGATATCTAGGACTGTAAGCTTCTTCTCCTGCTGCCCTCAGTGGAAGCCGATCTGGATAAGAGGATCAGACGAACGGCTACAATGCAAAACGCTCTAAATGTTCTGTAAATACTTAAAAAGGCTTGTTGAGGCTCATCAAGTCTTTTGTGCGGGCCAACATCTGCCTGAAGCGTCTTCAGATTCACCTGCTTAGATCCCCTCTCCGCCGGTGAATGGAGGGGAAGAAAAGGAGCGAGTCATCCTGCGGTTCTCCAGTGAAGAGCATCCGACCGACACACAGACGCTCTGCCGGCCTCTTCTGCGTCATTTCGCATTCAGCGTTTTGAGAGAGAGAGAAACAGAGAGAGAGGGACGAGGGCCATCGACACACACAGGAGAGGAGACCACACACCGGCAGGCAGCTGAGGTGGAGGAAAATGGGGAAAGTGGAGGACAAATCAAATGGCTCTCCACCAGCTACTCGACGGGACTCCACTTGTTCTCCCCAAAGAGCCTCGGTGTGCGCGGCCCCTTTCAGCGGCGCGGCGGGCCACCCGGATCTGCCCCGTCATCCATTAAAGCGTCCAGCGGCGGGCATGGAGGAGCGGCCCGGTGGCACGGCGCCAGGCGGACACCAGCAGAGACAAGATGGTTGTTTCACCAAAAAAACCCCAAACCCCCTCTCTCTCCCCCCGAAACGCCACCCTCGACTCCCCTCATCCCGCACCCGCCCCCAGGAATGAGAGAGACAAATGAGGAGGAGGATTAAAAACGTAAGGGGATGGGGTGGTGGGAGGTGGGGGGGGGCGAGGGGGAGCGGGGTGGGGGGGGGGGGGTGGAGGTTGGGGGGGGGCAGATAGTGTAAAGATGGAGACATGAAGCAGAGAAAAGGAGAAATGTGGGACAATGGGTGAAGGAAGATGTGCAGCGGAGAAAAATGTGAAAGCAGGAGAGAAAATGAGAGATTAAGAGGAGGTGGACAGAAAGGAAAGGAACGGAAGGGAAGGGAAGGGAAGGGAAGGGGGGGTAAAAAGTTGAGCAAACAGATGGAAGTGTAAAAAGGAGAGGAGGGAGGGAATGTGAAGGAAAAGGAGGCATGGGAAAAGAGAAGGGACACACAGAGCGGCAGAATGAGAGGCGGAGGGAGAGAAAGGAGCTGGAGAAGACTAATGAAGGCAGGAGTGCTGCTTAACCTGCGCTCCATCGCTCTGTGAGGGGGGGGGGGGGGGGGGGGGGGTCTTATACACCCCTCCAACACACTGCGCTCTCACACTCCTGCTCCAGCTTCACAGTGTGAGAGCGTCCTGCCTCGCCACAAACCGCCGCCGCCGGGACAAATCGCAGTGCCATCATCATGCGTCACGCTCAAATGCTGCCCCCCACAACCGGCCCGCACCCCCCTTCTTTTTTTTCTTTTTTTTTTTTTGCTCTGTTGCTGTGCACCCCCTTCCCCCACACCCCCCACACCCCCCCCCCCACCCCCCCTCCCTTCCTCCTTTTGCCTGTAGTTGCCCCCTTTCCTACTGTTACAAAACAAATCTCCCCTCTGACAGCATAATTCAGCGGCGGCTCGTTGTTGTGGAGGAGCGGAGCGGAGCGGAGCGAGGAGCCGGGGCCTCAGCTAACCTCGGCGGAGGCCGGGCCGCTTGTTTCCCCGCGTAACCCCGTCCCATTCAGCCGGGCCGGACACAGAAAGAGGGGCGACTCACGGGATTCAGCCGGTGGCCCCTGTGTACGCCTGACTGAATGCCGTTGAGCCTAATACCCACTAATCTGGTCATCAAATCCCCCCGCTGCCGCGATTAGAAATCTGCTTTGCTTCTTTTACAGGCGACCCGGGGCGAGGAGAGGGCCGTCCCGCGCCAAGACAGACCAGAACCTCGCTCGGAGAGAGACGGGTCAAACGAGGGGGAGAGAGAGAGAGAGAGAGGGAAGAAAGTGAGAAAGAGTGAGAAAACTGAATGTAAGGGAGAGGAGAGAGAGGAAGAGGAGGAGGAGATGAGGTCAACTGAGGTGAAGAAGTCATGTTTGTGTCTTTTCTCAAAGAAGAGACAGAATCCAGATGAAGTGAAATCAAGAATAGGTCCATTTTCTTTTCTATTCTCAAACTAAAGCTTAATTTGTAGTGATGGGATGAAATTCAATATAGAGAGCCTAAGTCCCTCCCCTTCCGGTGGACCACCATGGGACCTTATTTCGGAAAAAATATGTACGGTAGTCAACGGCGAGAGACAAATAATTGTTTGATCCCGTTTGAATTGTGCCATGAATTACACATATGATGTTTTGTCAATTTAAATGATAATTTTGCAAGTCAAGAAAGTCGCAGTTTGTGGTAAAACTGTTGAACTATAAGACTGTAAAAATACGTAATTAGAAAGACTACACACCCAAAAGTCGCGCAAGTGACGTAACTTTCTCTCTCCACAAGCTACCCAGAGCCTGAAGCTCAGTCCCTCTCAGAGAGCAGGAGGATTATACACAACCTGGAAGGTAGACAGTAAGAATGGATTTAAACTGGTTTAGGATAGTTTTAGTACAGTGGGGGCTAACGTTAACGATGCCTGTGTGTTTCCTGTGTTTCCTTCCATGTTGGTGTCGGTGACGTATATTGTGCGAGACGAGAGATGTAGTTCTCTGAGCGGTTTCACACAAAACTAAACGTTACTTTACTGTTTTACAACAAACTGCGACTTTCTTGACTTGCAAAATTATCTTTTAAATTGACAAAACATCATATGTGTAATTCATGGCACAATTCAAACGGGATCAAACAATTATTTGTCTCTCGCCGTTGACTACCGTACATATTTTTTCCGAAATAAGGTCCCATGGGGGACAGCGGAAGGGGAGGGGCTTAGGCTCTCTATATCACAATACAAAAATGTGTCAATCCGTCTGGAGGGTCAGGAACATGAATGGTGATATCAGCTCCATGTTATTCTGCTGTCAGGAACATGAATGGTGATATCAGCTCCATGTTATTCTGCTGTCAGGAACATGAATGGTGATATCAGCTCCATGTTATTCTGCTGTCAGGAACATGAATGGTGATATCAGCTCCATGTTATTCTGCTGTCAGGAACATGAATGGTGATATCAGCTCCATGTTATTCTGCTGTCAGGAACATGAATGGTGATATCAGCTCCATGTTATTCTGCTGTCAGGAACATGAATGGTGATATCAGCTCCATGTTATTCTGCTGTCAGGAACATGAATGGTGATATCAGCTCCATGTTATTCTGCTGTCAGGAACATGAATGGTGATATCAGCTCCATGTTATTCTGCTGTAGTAATCACTAATGAGACTCTTGACCATCACAGTTTCACAAGCTCTCCATCCAAATTATATTATTGTCACTTTGTAATGACATTTTTAAATTGTTGTTTACATTCTAGCAGCCAATGGCATCGCTAGAAAGATTTGAGTCTCAGAAATAAACAGAATTCTGCACAGTCAGACTTTGTTGTCACTGAACTTTTATGGATCACATCGTATCCTGGTTGTATTGATCCTGAACCTCAGATCACATATTGAATCGTATCCTGAGATAAGCAGATCTATGAATTTGACCCACATACAGTACGGCAACTGCTTCTCATTATGCAAATTCACACAAAGTATTAATCACTGTTTACTGGGTACATTAGGTGTGACTCCTTGTTTAGCTGGTAGTTTGCACCACATATGCCAGAAAGCGACTGTTTTCCAGAGTTTGCTCCTGCAGCGGCGTCGCTGCAGACGGCCTGCTGGGAAACGGTCGTGCCAGCTCCGTCCAGGTTGGCAGGATCAGAGTCTGGGGGAGCGGGCGTCACGTTCCCACCCCCACCCACCAAAAAACACACCACCCTACCACCGGCTACCACCCACCCAACCCCTGCGCTTGACTGACAGACTGACACACTATGACGGCCATCTGTCACCACGCTCCCTGTTAGAAAACAACAGGCCGAAGAGGAGAGGGGAGGAGAGGAGGAGAGGAGGAGAGGAGGAGAGGGGAGGAGAGGAGAGGAGAGGAGGAGAGGGGAGGAGAGGAGAGGAGGAGAGGGGAGGAGAGGAGAGGAGAGGAGGAGAGGGGAGGAGAGGAGAGGAGGAGAGGAGGAGAGGGGAGGAGAGGAGAGGAGGAGAGGGGAGGAGAGGAGAGGAGAGGAGAGGAGGAGAGGGGAGGAGAGGAGGAGAGGAGAGGAGAGGAGAGGATAGGAGAGGAGGAGAGGGGACGAGAGGAGAGGAGGAGAGGGGAGGAGAGGAGGAGAGGGGAGGAGAGGAGAGGAGAGGAAAGGAGAGGAGGAGAGGAGGAGAGGAGAGGATAGGAGAGGGGAGGAGACGAGAGGAGAGGAGAGGAGAGGAGGAGAAGAGAGGAGGAGAGGAGAGGAGAGGGGAGGAGAGGAGAGGAGAGGAGGAGAGGAGAGGAGAGGAGGAGAGGAGAGGAGAGGAGAGGAGGAGAGGATAGGAGAGGAGGAGAGGAGAGGAGAGGAGAGGATAGGAGAGGAGGAGAGGAGAGGGGAGGAGAGGAGAGGAGAGGAGGAGAGGAGAGGAGAGGAGAGGAGAGGAGAGGAGGAGAGGAGAGGGGAGGAGAGGAGAGGAGGAGAGGAGAGGAGGAGAGGGGAGGAGGAGAGGGGAGGAGAGGAGGGCAGGCTCAGGCTGGCGCTGCCCTCTGACTGATATCTCTGGGAGGACAGATGGCGCTGGCTCTCTAAGCTTTCTCCTCACTCATGTGTCTTTTCTTCGACCATCAATTCCTACGCTGCCTTCTCAGCGGACTGGCACCTCCTTTGTGCCCCTACGTTTCATCAAAGCTTTATTTCGAAAAAGCCCCAAGTGAAAAGGGGCATAGAAGCGGCGGGGGAGGGGGGGGGGGGGGAGGGGTGCAGGGAGGAGGAGCGGCGTGGCTTTCTGCAGGTACCAAACCGCCCGGCAGCAGCACAAGTCCAAGTTCACTGGCCCGGGCACAAAAGGTTTCACATCTCTTCAGCCAAACCAGCTCCGGCCGGCTTCTCACCAGATCTTTGTTTCGCGTCTCGCCCCAAAAGATTCAGCCGAGCATATCGCCGTCGTCTCTCTGGCACGCCGCGACTGTCCGCCGAGAGACGACAAACACTCCCGACAGAAACATCCAAACGCCGCTCCGCTGCCTCCTGCTCCGCTCTGACCGGAGGACAGGAACTAACCACACCATCGCTCTGGAGAACTGGAAACCACCACGTGACTTCAGTTCTTAACAGAAAAGGAATCTGAAAGAAACTCCAAAGTGGCCGAGAACTGAGATTTTTACCCATAAGTCCCCAGTCTGACACAGCAGAGTTCAATTAGGACAAAAATATCCAAAATTATGACAAAAATATCCAAATAAATGACTCACTAACATGTTCGGTAATATCTTGGTCCTTCATTTGCTTTTAAATTTTCACACATTCATTAGCCATAATCCACGGACACCGCTAATTAATAATTCAGTTAATTACGAGCCAATTAGTTAACAAGCAGCTCATTAGCTTGTTAGTTCACTTGTTCCTCATTTAATTATAAAGGTCTGCCAATACATGACTTGGCTCTACAACTCCATCACTATGTGAACATTTCCTGACAGGGATCCAATAAAATATAATAACATCATTATTACAGAATTGTTACAAGACATTACTGTTAGTTAAGTGTTAGTTACAGATTATTTACTAGGTAATTAAGCTTTGTAGTGACTGTAAAGTGTTAATTATCCCTCTGTTGCTCCACCATCATGTAAAAAAAACACTGAAGCCTTCACTGTCCCGTCCAGCAGGTTTATTGATCCGGCCTTTAATTGATACATTGATTGATCTCATGATTTGTATGGATGGCTGTGTTCAGGACGGGGGGGGGGGGGCTGATGTTGCTTGTGGCCTTCAGGGTTTTTTACATGAAGGTTTCAATCAATTCAATCACTGATCACAGTTCACAAGAGTGAACACAAACAGGAATACATGCGTGTGATATTCCATTCCAGTTCAATATTCTTATAAAGACATTAAGCACAATAATCAGTGATGTCAAACCATCATCCAGCAGCTGATTTCACTGATCGGCTGCTCCTGTCTGGATGCAGCTTGTTAATCAGTGAAATCAGCTGTTTAGTGATGTGTTTCTCTTTGGGAATGTGATGTTGATTCCTGCATCACTTCCTTTTTTTGTAAATAGACTTGTTTGTTCTTGGTTGGGACAGTCATCACAGTACAAGTCAGACCTGAAAGTGTTTTTCCTCCAGACAGTTCAGACACAAAAAGACTGAAACTGACAGAAAACACTTTGAATCAACAACAAGCAGCTTATTTCATTTCCCATGAAAAATCACTGCAATCTGCCCATGATATTCCTGCAGGGACTTAAAGTTTGTCTCTGAGTTTATAAGAGTAAAACTTTTCAACAACAGTGACATTAACACACTTTTTTATCTCCTGATATCTGATATCAGGAGTGTGTGTGTGTGTGTGTGTGTGTGTGCTACTTAATAGTGAGTTTACAGTAACATTAACACACATTAAGGTATTTTTATCTCCTATGGTATCACTGTGATATTCCTATAATATTCCTACAGAAATTTAGTGCTATTCTATGCTAAATGTATAGTGACCCGACTATTTTTTTTTTTTAATCTCCTATGGTATCACTATAATATTCCTATGATAATCCTTCAGGATGATATGTGTTAGTTTGGTGTTGTATCTGTCTGTATCTTTGTGTATCACAGGATTACTGTAGCTGTTTTTCTTGCGGG
>NC_136000.1:2006975-2036975 GCF_048128805.1 Centroberyx gerrardi
ACTAAGCACCATTACAAGGAAGCAACCATTACAAGTGCTTTATAAATCAAATACGATAAACTAATAGATACAATTAAAGATTAGATAAAGAAGAAAAACAAAGATAAACATCATAATAAAAAATAATATCACCAAAAATCAATCTCACCAGTGTCACCAGATTGGATTTTTATCATCTAAAAATATTACTGAAGTTCAGAGTTTTATCTCTCAGGTTGATGCAGAGAAACTGGCAGCAGATCACAGTAAAATAAATAGTCACCTGCAGTTTATTCAGCAGCAGCAGCAGCTCAGGTTTAAACACAGTCGAGGAAAACAGATCATGATCATATGACACTCTCTCTAAAATCACTCCACTGGTTCCCAGTCAGTCAGTATTTTAAAACTCCTGTTCAACTCCCTTGATATTTTCAGCAATTTGTGTTGCAGCCTGAATTCAAAATGGATTAAACTCCAAAAAATTCCCCATAATGACAAACTTGATTTTACAGAAATATCTAATTTAAATAAGCATTTAACCCAGTATGCTGTTCCTGTGGCTGGAGAGCAGAAAAAAATCATCTTTACTGCTGCATTCGATTAAGTTCTTTTGACCAAACTTTATAGTATTACCTTCTAATATACTGTTTTATACTTTTTACACTTAAACTCTCAGCTGTTTTTCTGTCTGATGTTTTTTTTTATCATGTTTGTTGAAGCACTTTGAGTTGCATCACTGTATGAAGTATCCTCTTTAAATATATTTGACTCAACTTGACTCTCCAGCTATTTTTAACAAAAACCTCAGTAAAGCCACAGCTCTACTGTGTGTGCGTGTGTGTGTGTGTGTGTGTGTGTGGGGGGGGAATCCAGCTAGAAACCGGCCTGGGCAGGATGGAGCGCGCTTTACACATCCTGCATATATATACAGTATATGTTGTAAACTTGCATAGCTTTTTTTTTAGTCATATTCTCATATTTTCATATCAAGTAGTGCATATTTAATAATTCAGCTATCAATAAAAATCATCCCCTCTAAATATCAGACTGAAGTTGAATTATCCAAAATCTATATTCCACCTCCATTTTCCTCATAATTAGTCATCATCCTCTCAGTCTGAGCTGCTGACAGGAGAAACGGCAGAAAAGTTTCTTTCTCTGGTGGAAGTTTTCTCTCTAGTTTGATTTCCTGCAGTAAAGGACGACAGGAACGTCGTCACTGTTCGGTTTCCTGATGGTTCAGGAGAGGAAGGCGACTGATCTGATGTTAGAAGAAGAAGAAGAAGAAGAAGAGGAGGAACGAGGGAAGCAGTTCCATTACTTTTGAACAGAGTAACAGTAATGAGTCAAACTCTGCTCGCATCTGAGGAACAGCTGGGTGAGACGCAGCCTGCAGGGGTGAAGGAGGCGGTTGTGGGGAGATCAAGCGGTGTTGTGGTGGGTGGGGGGGTGCAGCACTCTCGACCCCCCCCCCACCCCTCCCCCCCTCCCCCCTCCAGATGCCCCACGATGACAGAGCCCCTGCCATCGGCCGCAGCAGGCCACTTGGCATTGACGTGAGTTGTCGGTTCTCCCCGAGGCCGGAGCGTGCCAGGCGACAGCTGCAGGGCTCAGGGTCTGTACACACCCGCCCCCCCCACCCTATTAACCCCCCCCTCCCCAAAACCCTCCAAACCCCTCCAGACCCTCCGCCCGGGCCCCCACCGCCACGCCGGGCCACGCGGGGTCCCGTCCCTGTCAATGCGACCATTGTTGCGCTCCAGGCCGGCTAAGCCCTCCATATCAGAGGGATGAAGCCCCCCCTCCTCCCCCGCCCCGCGCGGTGTGTTAACACGCCCAGTCGGACCACGCCCGCTGGATGAGGCTGATGGACTGGACTTTGATAGCGCAACAGCTGTTTGCTGTGTAGAGGAGGGGAGGGGAGAGGGGGGGGCAGCCAGAGTTCAGCTCCCAAACACTGCAGGAGGAACATGTTGGGGGGAAAGACATTACATACATTACATACATTACATACATTGTGATCAGAAATTAGAAATTGAAAAAGGGGAGACACTCTGAATCTTCAAAGCCAAGAGAACAAAGACCGCTGTGACCGACAGGATGTAGAAACCGAGACACATTTCCTGCCGTCCGGCCCGAAATATCAAATAATTAGAGAAGAGTATTAACCCAAATTTCAAGAAATAATCCCAATTTTGGTTTCGTCCCACAAGAACAGAAGTTACCATTTGTTTTCAGAGAACATGAGAAATCCAGGTTCAACCTCACAGAGAGAAGAGTTGGATATGAGTCTCTGCTGTGAGACTTTGGTTTGTGTCACTGGTTCATGTTTGCAGTGTTGCTCCAGTTGAAGCACTGTATTACTGTAACTCTTTCCTGTCGTTGCAATAAAGCTGATTTGAATTTGACATTTCCTGAAGTTCATGAGTCCGTTTTTCTAAAATGACTTAAGTTCCCTACTATCTTTTAAAAAATTATAATATGAATGACTTGTTCTTTTTGCATTTATTAGGTAGTTCAAAGTAGAGAGAGACAGGAAAGATTGGGAGAGAGAGGGGGAAGACTTTGGTTTTTCAAATGGAGCAAAACTTCTCAATTTGCTGATATTTTCTGACCAAGAGCTTCTATATATTTATCTCATGTCTGTTGTGAATGTGTCTGCATGTGAAGAGCTCCGTCCCACACCGATAAACAACTGACTACGTAATTTCTGTGACTCTGAAAGTGATCGGTATTTACTGGAAGTGAGAGTGGCTCTTACACGTCGAAGCAGTTATGTAACTGGCATGTTGCCACGGACACCGCGTGACCTTTGACCCCAGGTGGGTGTTTTGCGTCCTGCGCCGTCAGAGGATCCCGGTGACGCGTCGGCACGACGACCAGCGGGTCACGACGACCAGCGGGTCACGCTACATGTCACATGCCTCAAGAGTCACGGTTATGTGCAACTTAACATGGGGCAAAATGTGTAAGGGGGGAGGGGGGGGGGGGTACTGGACACGTGCAGCAATATTGCTGACACATATCCTGACTGAGCTTTGATCAATAATCACTGTTGGGGACAGTTAAAACTTTTAAAAATTAACTAATAAGAGATTACAAGGACTGAAACATTTTAAGTTAGTAGTTACCACCAAAAAAGTAATCTGAGTACTAACACTGTCAGTAATATAGCAGCTCCTCCTCCATCATGTGTTTCTGCTGCATCTATCCTGCATCAGTACTGCAGACAGTCATTTCTTTAATGTTGTACAGCTAATGTTTTCCAAACAGTTCCTCTTGGGGACGGAGCACAAACAGTTCAGCTGCAGGAAAACACCAGCTTGTCCTCCAGTATGATCAGCATAATTCTCCCATACTAATACATTTATTAAAACATTTTTTCGATTACAAATGCGACAGACAGATTAAAATGGCTACTGTATACTTTTTTCTTAACTCTCTCATTTCCATGGCTTCCAGAAATGCCATATACTGTTTTGTACCAATAATGGGCCTAGTATGTGTATGTGATAGTATTAGTACTATGGCTTTGGTACAGTACTGTGGTTCAGTATCAATACTTTGGTTCAGTATCAGTCGTATGGTTCAGCATCAATATGATGGTTCAGCATCAATACTTTGGTTCAGTATCAGTCGTATGGTTCAGTATCAATATGATGGTTCAGTATCAATATGATGGTTCAGCATCAATATGATGGTTCAGTATCAGTACTTCGGTTTTCCATTGGATACTGATCAGTTCTGGTTCAGCAGCAGAAGCTAGTGAACAAGAACCAAATAAATATGTTGGTGTCTTCACCCAAACTGAACCAAACTGGGAACAGAACCCAATATAAACTCACACCATATTGTGCCGGTAAGTGCCCGGTCAGGGTCCGGTAAGGGTCCGGTCAGGGCCCGGTCAGGGTCCGGTCAGGGTCCGGTCAGGGTCCGGTCAGGGCCCGGTAAGGGTGCGGTAAGGGTCCGGTCAGGGTCCGGTCAGGGTCCGGTCAGGGCCCGGTAAGGGTGCGGTCAGGGTCCGGTAAGGGTCCGGCACGCTGCGCCTCCTCAGTGGAAAAACCCTCCTGGTGTATTTGAGTGGAAGTGAAGCTTTAGCGTGTGATTTACTCGGTCGTGAAGCCTGCTGGTCAGAGAGCACGGCTCTGGTTGCTGCCTGCAGGAACCCGACACCCATACTGGTAGGAGTTACGACGACATGGTTACCAAATCTCTGACTCCCCAAGGACCTGGAACCCACCTCATCAGCACCTTATAACACACACACACACACACACACACACACTTCTGAGAAATCCAACTGGAGAATGTGCTTGGCTTGAGGGTTTGGTCGGAGTACGAAGTACAACTGAACTTCATGACCAGGATCACAAAGATGAAGGCAGTTTGTGTCCCAAAATATGATGATAGTTCACTTCACTTCGGTTAAATTTAATAAACTCTATTTTCCCCCGCAGGACAACTTCTAATGCATAAAGATATACATTAAAATATACATATAAACATTACACTATACATATAACGTGATCCCTATACATATAAACTGTTCCCTACATGCAAACAGTTCCCTATATTACTAGTTCCCTATATATAAAAAAGTAATCTATATATACCAGTTTCCTATACATAAACAGTAATATATATAGGAAACTGTTTATATGTATAGGGAACTGTTTATATGTATAGGGAACTGTTAATATGTATAGGGACTGTTTATATGTATAGGGAACTGTTAATATGTATAGGGACTGTTTATATGTATAGGGAACTGTTAATATGTATAGGGAACTGTTAATATGTATAGGGACTGTTTATATGTATAGGGAACTGTTAATATGTATAGGGACTGTTTATATGTATAGGGAACTGTTAATATGTATAGGGAACTGTTAATATGTATAGGGACTGTTTATATGTATAGGGAACTGTTTATATGTATAGGGAACTGTTAATATGTATAGGGAACTGTTTATATGTATAGGGAACTGTTTATATGTATAGGGAACTGTTTATATGTATAGGGAACTGTTAATATGTATAGGGACTGTTTATATGTATAGGGAACTGTTTATATGTATAGGGAACTGTTAATATGTATAGGGAACTGTTAATATGTATAGGGACTGTTTATATGTATAGGGAACTGTTAATATGTATAGGGAACTGTTTATATCTATAGGGATCTGTTTATATGTTTAAGGAACTAATGATAGGGAACTAAAAAAAAGTCAAATTCATATCTGTATTATGACAGACAAACCTACAACTGTTTACCTTTGTGATGAGAACGTTTTGGGTAGTCAGCACTTAGACCTTGTCCACACTAATCTGGGTAATTTTGAAGAAAACACCAGTAACTTGTAAATTGGTTTAAATCCTTCTGTCCCACCTCAACATCCTGTTTCAATGGGAATGCGTCAAATTATGGAAGCAAGACTCTGCGGTTCTTGACTGGTCTGCTGGTCCTGGTCCTGGTTCCTGTCGGTCTGATCCAGATCCAAACCTCACAGACCGGTTCCTCTGTGCTTAAAACCTTTTTATTTATTTATCTATTTATTTATTGGTTATCAACTTCGCTATTTATATTTGTCGAAGAAACAAATTTCAAGCATTTAAGCAGAAGCCTTTAGATCAAAATGACTTTAAGATGATGAGAAACAGAGAACATTCAGTCAGCTGGGTCCAGACTGTTGACTGGTAGTGTGTATGTGTATATGTATGTATATTTGCGTAATTACATGCTCTTATTTTCTTACTATTTATTCTCTTTTTCTTGTCTGTAAAGCACTTTGAAATGCTCTGCTGTGAATTGTGCTGTAAAATCTGACTTGACTCTACAGCAGTGATTCTCAACCCTTTTCATATCCAGGACCCTAATTTAGTCCACATTAAGGCCCTGACACACCAGGCCGACGGTCGGCCGTCGGCCAATGTCGGGCCGTCGGTAAGCGTCGGTGTCCCTAGTTTTTGCGGTGTGTCCCGCACCGTCGGCACTAGTCGGACCCCTGTCGGCGTCTTTTCGGCCGATTGAGCGTGTTGAATCGGCGTCGGAGCCGTCGGTGAGAGAGATCACTCTGATTGGTAGTTCGTGTTTTGCCTCTGGATGATTGGACCGATAAATTCCTTCAACATGTGGAACTGAACGGGAAAGAGCCGAGCGAAATTTTTAAAATCGGAGGTTTCATTTATCTCCAGCTCTCGACAGGTTCGGGAAAGCCCCTTGAGCCTGTCGCTGGAGTAACGTTATTCATGATTTCACCCATTTAGTGCGGTTTCTCCTTATTTTTCGCCTCCGCCTCTTCCTTTCTTCTTCCACAACCAAAAGACCAAGGGCTGACAACGCCAGTGCCATTTGCAACTTCTTATCAGACATAAGGTACGGAGAGTTATTTCCCCTCACGCAGGCGCAGAACGTACGTGCTAGTTGGCCGTCGGGTGTAGTCTTTGCGGTGTGTTCAAGTGCAACTTTTTGGACCAGACGCAGGCGAGGTGAGGCGACGCAACAGTCGGCCTTCGTCGCCGCTGGTTCTTTGAAGTCAGTTTGGTGTGTCAGGGCCTTTAGAGCCACAGACCCCCATTTGATGAGATTTTGTCTCTCAGACTCAAATCTGAGAATATTTTTATTGTCAGATATGATTTTGTCCAGATTCCCATGGACTATGTGTGTTGTAGGTAGTGAGATGACAGAGAAACTATGATCAAAACAGTCATTCTTCTACATTCTCCGATTGTGTTAACTTCTTGTAAATGAAATAATGCTGAAGTTTAACAATTCATCAATTTGCTAGGGACCCCCTGGAACCCCCTCAAGGACCTCTGGCGGTCCCCGGACCCCACGTTGAGAACCACCGCTCTGCAGGATCAACTGAACTGGTCCTCGGCCAAATGGCTGCAAAGTCACACTTCAGTCAAAACACCGGTTTGTCACAAAGGACAGAAATACACACAGACAGAAAGAATAAGCCCATCATGAACTGCATGAAATGGGGTCAGAGCTGGCGTGTGTGTGTGTGTGTGTGTGTGTGTGTGTGTGTGTGTGTGTGTGTGTGTGTGTGTGTGTGGACAGCAGATGCATGCTTCCTCTCATAACACTAGATGGAGCTCTTGACTCAGTCTTCCACTGTTGCCGGAGGTTTTTCTCCGTGTGTTTCAATGAAGAGATGACAGCATGTGTATTACAGACTTGTTTTCATATAATAATGTAATGATAACCTAATCATTATGTAATAAATGCCTTAATGATTCATTTTGACTTCCTTATTATGATTCTTATATTGTTTTTATTGCTTTTGCTGTTGATTTTATGTTTTTTAAGCATGAGCTTTGTGACTGTTTTGAAAATGAATACAGATTATTAGTGTCATTATTTTAAAACGATGCAGTGTAAAGATGATTCACCATCCCATAATGATCTGAACTGAAGGCCATGCAGTCGGTCACAGCGGTGCAGGATCAGATCCCTGTCAGATCTATTGATCAGCTGATGGGTTATTCCTGTCACTCAGATCAATCATTAATGAGTCTGCAGCGTGAAACCAAACGGACAGCTGCAAGCAGCTTTTCATAGTGGTTCCATTATTTCATACTACATACATACACCGCCCATCAACAGTTTGGGGACACCTTACCTTTTCTAAATTTTCAAAGTAATATTTGATTCTCTTTATTATTTTTCAATGAAGAAGTAAGGGGGAAATGCCTGAAATGCTTCTGTTAACATAAAATATCTATTTCCTAATACTTCTGTTTCTGTTCTGTTCTGTTTCTTCAGCACTCAGCTTCATGTTGATCAAAGTGTCTGTTTGGTGTGAAGAAGGTTTTTCATGGTTTTTCAGTCTCTGACTGTCGGCATGAAGTTCAGCTGCTGAGGAGGATTTATTGATGAACGTACAGTTTAATTTTTTTAGTGCTATCGTCACAAATATTTACATGTATGATTTTTTTCTCAAACGAAACCTCATTAGTCTTTAATGGGGTTAAGTTATTTCAAACCCACAAAGAAAACATGCTGATTTATGAAACATTTTCATAAGCTAGGTGTCTCTAAATTTTTGATGGGCAGTGTGTATGATTTTATAAGTTGGAAGGAGGTTGTGTTTTCACCTGTCTGTCTGTCTGTCTGTCTGTCTGTCTGTCTGTCTGTCGTCTGTCTGTCTGTCTGTCTGTCTGTCTGTCTGTCTGTCTGTCTGTCTGTCTGTCGTCTGTCTGTCTGACTGTCTGTCTGTCTGTCTGTCTGTCGTCTGTCTGTCTGTCTGTCTGTCTGTCTGTCTGTCTGTCTGTCTGTTTGTTAGCATAATATCTCAAAAAGTAGATCATTGTTGTTTTTAGCCGTAACTATCATGCTGCGTTCATGTGCTGGTGGGAAAGTCTGACATCTGGGACTTCCCAGTCGGCTGATAAACAGCGTTGCATTCACGTGCTATTTTGTCTGAAGATCAAACCTGGAAGACAAACGATAAACAAACAGAAACCGTCAAGCTTATTTGTGTATTTGTACTTTTTTGAGTATTTTTTAAAAGTCAGTAATTTGACTTTCCCTTCAGTCCATTTTAAATCCATCCATCACAGAACAGATCGTGTCTCTCCATCAGCAACAGAAACTGGATCAACAGAAACTGGATCAACAGAAACTGGATCAACGTAAACTGACAAACTGTGGATCCATTCACAGTGAGAAGAGGAATCTGACTTTACTTTGTTTCTGCACTTTATTTTGTCGTTTCTAATGTTTCCAGTGAAAAGAATCTAGTTTGAACTCTGACCTCTCTCCCTTTAGAATCACATGGAAAAGATCACAGCTAACAACGTTCTCTGTTCTAAAGAGGAACTCAGGAACTTTTACTCTGAGGACATTTTAAATCACACACTTTTTACTTTTACTGAAGGAGATTTTTACACCAGAACTTTGACTTCTACTGAAGTCAAATATCCACCACTTTTTCCACCACTGGAAACTGTTACAGAATCTGCAGCGTTGAAGTTGGTAGAATTGTTCAGCGGAGGATCTTAATTATGATATGTTTATACATACTTGTTGAAGTATATACTGTGTATAACATGATTAAACATACTCATATGTATACAGCACATATTTCAAAATTAGCAAGCCATATTTAAGTAAGCAATTAATACGGTTAGTGACATGTCAGTGAAAACAAAAAAATAAATATATATATATCTAATACTCTTCTCCATACTTCCCTCTCTTACAGTCTCCTTAATATAGCATAATGTTAATATAACCCCACAACTGTTTCTATTCTATTTCATTATTATTTATTATTGTCTTATTGTTTTTATTATTTGTTTTAATTGCTTAATGTCTATTTTATTGTAGTGCTCTCTCTCTCTTCCCCTGCTGTATCTGTTACCTGCTGCTGCAGCCGAACCGTTTCCCCACCGGAATCAATAAAGTTTCATCTAATCTCATCTTTACTCCAGTCTGAAGTGTGCTGCTGCCAGACGCTCCATTTGCAGACCGGCGTCCAAAGTAAGCAGCAGATCAGATGTGTTTCTGTGATGATGCAGAGAGATGCCGAGGGAGCGCTGTGATTGGCCGGCCGCTCGACAGCTCAGCCCTCTAATTGGGTTTTTAACGGATTAGATTTAAGTCTGCAGTGATCCTCAATATACAGAACAGACGATCTGACACAGAATATGGACTGAGACCAGGGAGGCTTCCACCTGTGTGTGTGTGTGTGTGTGTGTGTGTGTGAAAGACTGTGTATATGCAGGTCATTGTCTATGTGGGAGTGTTGTGAGTGTGTGTGCACATTCACACACATGTACATACTGGTGTGTATGCATGTATAAGCAGACTAGGGTCTGTGTGTGTGTGTGTGTAAATATGCAGCTCAATGTCTGTAGGTGTGTGAGTGTGCATGTGTGTGTCTAAGTGTGTGTGTGAGTAATTCTGTGTGTGTGTGTGTGTGTGTGTGTGTGTGTGTGTGTGTGTAAACAGCTCAGTGTGTCCCCCGGTTTCATCCTGCTCAGTTATTAGCGTGTGTGTGTGTGTGTGTGTGTGCTGCTCGCTGTCTATGAGTATGTATGTGTGTGTGTGTGTGGGTGTGTGTGTGTGTGTTTTGTGTCCATGAGTGTGTGCACATATGTGTGTAAAAAGCTCAGTGTGTCCCCAGTTCCGACCTGCTCAGTTATTATTGTGTAATTATGCAGTTCTGTGCCTGTAGGTATTTGTGTGTGTGTATTTGTGTGTATGTAATTATGCAGTTCAGTGTGTGTGTGTGTGTGTGTGTGTGTGTGTAGCTCAGTGTCTATGGGTGTGTGCATGCATGTGTGTTTGTGTGTATAAACAGCTCAGTGTGTCCCCTTGTTTTGTCCTGCTCAGATATTAGCGTGTTTGTGTGTATATGTGTATATGTGTGTGTGTGTGTGTGTGTGTGTGTGTGTGTGTGTGTGTGTGTGTGTGTGTGTCGGGGCGTCATGTCGGTCCTGGCTGGGCTCTCCGTCCCTCAGCCAAACCAAACCACAGGGGCTTTTATTTCTGCCGCTCTGATTGGTCGGACTGGAGTCTGTCTCCAGAAATCACTCTAATCCTCTTAGATAAAACAGAGTCCCTCGTCCAATCCCCTGCTCCAATCCCTCCTCTCCCTCTCTCTCTCTCTCTCTCCCTCTCTCTCTCTCTCTCTCTCTCTCCCTCTGCCCCTCTCCTCTCTGGTGGGAGGGGAGTTTTTAATCCAAGTGGATTACGTCGTAAATTGGGCGACAGTGGAGGCAAGCGGCTGCAAAATCGATGACTGCTGCAGACTGCCTTCTACTTCCTGGGGTATTTACTTCCTAAATAACTGTATGGGGGCGGGGTGCAGCCCGGAGTCTGGTCCTGGTCTGACGGAGAACTTGGAGGAACCTGGAGGAACCTGGAGGATCCTGAGGTTCAGAGGAAGCCGGCTGATGTGACGGACTTTATGAACTTCTGTCCTGGAGTTTTCGTGGCGGACCGACTCGTCCCTCTTACTCCCAGATCTTCTTCTTCTTCTTCTTCTTCTTGCATTGAAACATAGTTTTTCTTCTTCCTCAGTTCGTCCTGCACATCTTTAACGTTATAAAGGATCTTTTTAAGAAAGTGTCGACGACCATTGGAAGGTTTTCCGAGGATGAGAAGCTGACCGGTGGAGCGGTGAGAAGATGCCGGCAGCAGGACGGGTTTCTCCGGACGCGGCGCAGAGCGTCCCGCGTCGCTCGTCCAGAAGACTCAGCAGCGAGAACATCGTCGTCTTCTTGCTTTAGCCAACATGAGAAAGCCTTTCCCGACAAACTCTTTAGGATCCTCTTGAACTCTCGGAAACCCCCAGGCTTCTGAAGCTGAAGCTTGAAACTGCTTTTGAAACGAGGACTTTGAACCCGAGCTGCGTGGATCTGACGCCCGGAGTCGGAGTGCGGAGCAGGATGGCGGGCGGGACGGCAGGAAGGGGGACGCTCCTGTGGATTCTGGGATTTTTCTGGTTGTGGATTACAGCGCAGGCTCAGATGAAGATCCCACCGGAGACGTAAGTGTCGTCTTCACTTCCTCCTCTGAATCTCATCTCCCTCTCCCGTTTCCTCCTCCTCTGCTGACTCTAAAAACCTCCTGTCTGCAGAAAACAATAATTTCTACCTTTCCTCTCCTCTCTGGCTCTTCTTTTATCTTTAGGCCCCCAATTTGCATAAAGTCGACTAGACCTCAACTTTATGCAAATGTGGAGCGGCCAGCGTGACCCAGCCCGACGCCTCTGGAAACTCGCTTCACTACCAGAATGCATTGCACAGCTGCTTACATAGAAAATGAATGGGAAGCATGGAAATGACACACGCATGAACAATGCATGAATGCAGAACGTAACTTGTTTCAGGACATTTTCTTGGTAAAAGTGAAATTGTCTTGGAGAAAGTTTCTTGCTTCCAGATTTTCTTCATTGTTTCATGATTATTTCTTGACAGAAGTCATATTGGCATGAATCAAGTGAAATTTATTGAAACCAGCAAGATTATCTGCCAGTGCAGTGAGAGAATTTGACTAAAAATATCATGAAAGAAGCTGATAGGTCTGGAGACAAGAGAAAATCACTGGACAGCTTGTCATGTTTTGCAGTGTGAGCAGATAATAATCACATTTGTCTGGTAAAGTAAATCAGTGAAGTGAGTTTTGGGACAGTGTGTTTGGTTCAGTTGAGAGTTTGTGCTGCAGTCTGCTCTGTGTGGCTGTGATGCTGCGGGCCTCAGGTCCAGCTCATGACCTCTGGAATGACACAGTGCTTCTTTTTTTTGTAATTGCTGTGTCATATTTACCTCCACCAACAAAGTCAGAAGGAGGTTATGTTTTCACCTCTCTCACCTGTCTGTCTGTGTGTCTGTTTGTTAGCAAGATTCCTTAAAATATGACGAACAGATTTGGTGATCATCTGAATCTGGGATTTCCACCATTAGATGATTTTCTTTTTTTTTTTAGCCATAACTATTCTGCTGCGTTCATCTGGGACTTCCCAGAGGTTCCAAGAGTTCAGAGGGGAGAGAAATATTTCAGTGTTTCTCGAGGAGTGGAGACGAAAAGAGAATTATTGACTTGAGCCATATATGAAAGTTTAAAAAAAGTTTCAAGAAAGTTTCCTGATTCTCCTCCTCTTCTTTCCTTTCCCTTCCTTTCCTCCCATTTCTTCTCTCGTCCTCTCCTCCTCTTATCTCCTCTCATTTCCTTTCCTCTTCTCCCTCTCTCACCATGTCTCCTTTCCTTTCATCTCCTGCTATTTCCTTTTTCTTTCCGTCCTTCCCTTTCCTCATTTTTCTTTTCCCATTTCCACTTGTCCTTTCCTTCTCTTCTCTCCTTCCCTCTCCTCCTCTCTCATCCCTCTCCTTTTCTTTTCTCTCCTCCCATTTCCTCTCCTCTCCTTCCCTCTCCTCTTGTCTCCTTTCCTCCCTTCTCGTTTCCTCTGTCCTCTACTCCTCTGTCTCTCCTTCCCTCTCCTCTCCTCTCCTTTCCTTTCCTTTCCTTTCCTCTCCTCTCCTGTCCCCTTTATCAGGACAGGGTAAAGTGATGTGATCACTGTGGTCTTCATCAGTGTCATGTCCATAGTGGCAACACCTTGGATTTAATCTTGCTGGATTTTCTTTAGAGCGACTAAAAAAAGAATAATATAACCTGTTATCCGTTACCTGCTCCTTTTCTTCAGTTCAGGCTGATCTCACCTGATTTTTCAGTAGAAGACTGTGTGTGTGTGTGTGTGTAGATGTGTGTGAAGGTGAAGCAGGGAGCATGCTCAGTTCACTTCACTTCCACTGGATAAATTAAGCTTAAAATAAAAAACAGTCACATGATTCACTGTGTTTCCCTAAATCTCATGAGGAATATCTGTGCTGCTGTATTCCCTCCTGACCCAGTCAAATCTGTTCTGTTCTGCCTCTCTCTCTGTACACACAGAACATGGAGGGTTCCACGGGGTTCTTTAGTTAAGATAGTGGTTAATAATAAACTATAATAATAATAATTTAAAGAACGCTCTGGTGTGTTAAAGTGAAAAACAAAACTGGCTAATCAGAATCAGAACGAAATTGAGTCCTTTTAACATTTCAAGGAAAGATCATATGTAAAAATGTTCTTTTTTGTAAAAAAATATAACTCAGTAACGTTTACTTTGACTACATTTTAAATTAGCAGGTTTTTACACCCGTAATTTGACTTCTACTTCCAGCTGCACTAGGCAACTTTGCATATTGGTGGCTCCAAATGATAGTGAGAGGTAGCTGAAAATTTTCAATAAAAATTTGAAAGCTTCATTACCCAGAAATCCTGTGTGGTGAGGTCAGTAAAACCAAACCAAAGCAACCAGACACCAGACTGAGAAGACGCTGCAGCTTGACAGCAAAATCTGGACTATTGTTGCTTTAAAGTAGTAATACTTGAGATCCCTGTTTTTCTTATTTAAGATAAGATAAGATAAGATAAGATAAGATAAGATAAGATGGCACTTTATTGATCCCCTTGGGGAAATTCTGGATTCAGGATTTAGTCTCCATCTTTGTTGCTAAGCGCTTATTGCTGTGGTGTTTCTGTACTGCACGTCCCACAGATCACCTGTCAATCAAACAGTGTGGGCGGAGCTTAGATTTTCTGTTACTGCAGTTTGAGTTTCTCTTTTCTCTGTCTGTTCAGCCATGGTGGCTATCACTGCTCATGCTAACTACCCAGTTCTTCTTCTTCTGTTGATTCCAAACAAACCGGAAACGTAAAACGCATCACTTCCTGTGCAGCAGAGGATTTTTCCCAGGAAAGAGCGACCAGACACCGGCTGTTTAGAACAGACAGTGGAGAAGATTTATGAACTGGATATAGGTTGGATCACTGTTGGGTTAGAGAGAGAGAGAGGAGCAGGACAGACACTTAGAGGGAAATTACAGATTATTACTGTAAGCAAAATTCCAGCAGAGTAACAGTAGTTCCCCTTGAGCAGGATATTTTCGCCCCTGCCTATGAGCTTCCTGACCGGACACACAGTCCCGCCTACATGACCATCTGTGGGTCCGCCTGGCCGCCTGGCTGACTAGCCGCCTGGCCACCAGCCCTCCCCAATCAGCCCGGTCAGTTTCCAGCCTGACCCACATTCATCATCCGACCGCCACATGCCTGCTGAACAAAACCCCGCCGCAGGATAAAAACCCACCTCAACTTACTTGACCTGCCTTTTTATTTGCAGAGTAGAGTTTACCACCTTTTCAGTCTGACATACATGAGGCAGATTCGTAGCATACACAGTATCAAACTGATGTATGATGTATAGATCGGGTATTTTAAGAAGAACAAAATACAAAAAATTAATGGTTTTCTTTTTTTTCCCTTCTGTTGGCCACTGATCACTGATTAGAAGTCATAGTTTACGGCTACATCACTGCAGACCGCTGTCACTCACTGGACTGACGACATGGCTTCTAGCTATTATCTGGATGCTGTGACCTCTGGCCCTTGACCTTCCTAGTATTGATTGCTAACTGTTGCTAATTTGGTGACTTTGTGTCTAGATTTAATGACTTTTCAAATCCATAGCTTCATTTCTCAAAAGTGACGAGCAACAAATCTGGCGACTTTTTCTGCCCATAGGGAACAGTGTTAATGTGTTGAATTGCAAAGCATTTGCCAATAAATTGGTACGGCTGATGCTGGTTTGTTATACTTGTTTGTCTAATCCAAAGTGGTCTGATGACTCAGCGCTTCCTGTACACAGCATAGCCCCCTCCCTCCCTCCCTCCCTCCGCTAACACTGGGGACTGTAGCATTTTGATATGCAAATTAGGGCATGACATCATCTGGCGACCTCTAGTGACTTTTTGAGCAGCCAGTAGCTACTATAAATGTCTATGTTTGTAATTTATGTTTGTATGTCTGCGGTCTCTGTATGTATGAAATGTTGTCTTATATTGTCTTATCTGTACTCACTTGTACTTGTATTTACTTCCCATTGTTGACACCAAGTCACCATCCGATGAATCCTTGGTTTGCAAGTAAACTTACGGGATTTTTGTCTGTCCTCCATCCTTGGCGTTCTTTGGAATCACACTTCAGCCATTAGATATTACATCAAATGTGTCATGAAGAACGCAAAGGAACGTCAGCTAGCTAGTTAACCACAGTATCTGGTCAGCTAACCACCACTGTCTTATTAACACATCTGATTAGCACAGGAGCTAGCGTATCTAGTAGCAGCTAGCATTAGCATGTTAACATTAACATCAGTGTCTTTGCAGTTAGCTAGCTAACAGTTTGTTCAGGTTAACTGGGAGAGTGGCTGTCATTTAATTTATTTTTAAATGGTGGATATCTCATTTTGGAATCTCTTCATTTTCAGTTCTGTTAACAACCGATTGTGTTTCTAAACTTACTTGTCCATCTCAACAGAATTGAACAGACGGTTAATTTCTGTTTGTTTAGGGTTAGGTGACTGAACTGATCATTTCATCACTGATCCATTGATTTAGTGTTTAGATAATGTCAGCTTGTTAGCTAGCTAACCATAGTATCTGGTCAGCTAACATCACTGTCTTGTTAACACATCTGATTAGCACACTAGCTAACGTATCTAGTAGCAGCTAGCGTTAGCATGTTCACATTAACATCAGTGTGTTTGCTGGCTAGTTAGCTAGCTAACAGTTTGTTCAGGTTAACTGAGCTGACTCTTCTCAAGCTACAACTCAGAGTGTTTTGGAGTAGAGACTAGGGCTAAAGACAAGACAGTTTACTGTGTCACAGTAAACTACATTTGGAAACAAATCCACCTTATCATACTATTCACTTTTACTGAGAACGTTCTAGCTGCTTGGTAGAGATTTAGAATTTACTAACTAACTAACAGACAATTCTCCAAATGGAGCCAGACGTCATTGATGGGAGATTTGCATCACAACTGCAATCATGTTTCCATGATCATTATCTCCGCCAACAGAGTTGGACGGGGGTTTTGTTTTCACCCCGTTCTGTCTGTCTGTTAGCAGGATAACCCCAACAGTTATGAACTTGCAAACTTTGTGGAAAGATGGTCATGGGGCAAGGAAGAACTGATTAACTTTTCACACCAATAGGCCCTTTTCACATCGTCATGGTAACAGCTAAACCGGTGCATTACAACTTCCTGTGGCAAGTTTCTTTTTGCGACTTATTGACAAACCAATCCAAAAACAACAAAATTGTAATGGTTACTAGCACTAGATAATGTAACAAATTAAACACTTTGGGCAAGTTGTGGAGTGATTTAGTGAAGGCCATAGCTGGCAACAGGAAGTTGTAATGCACCGGATTCTCAATGCAGAAGCTTTGAGAAACAGAATGTGAAAAGGGCCTATTGGCCAAAGGGGGCGTGGCAGTGGGCGTGGCTTCTCATAAAAATGCACATAACTTCCGAACGGATTCATGTAACACCATCAGACTTTGTGGCCAATCAGCAGACAGAAGAAGAGGCAAACCCTCCATTATTGGCCCAATCAAACAACATGGAAGCACTGGAGAGGTCATTTCCTGTTTAACTTGGTCCAGTGGTAGAAGAGCAGCTCTAATGGAAACTGAACAGATAGGTGGCTGATTGGTCATGTGGTGTTGAGATAATCAGATCAAATGATTAAAAGTGTGTAGAATGTGAACAGGCAGATCTCATGTCCCATTCAGGTCCAGTCAGGAAAATGTGAAACCAGTCGGTGATGTGGCGTGGAAGAAATTATTAACTTTTGGTGGAAATCCTACATGTGGAACTGGAATATATTAATGATTACATAGCTTTGGCGGAGCTATGCACTCTACTGAGTGCCGTCTAGATCGTGTTTTGAGTGAACATTGTGACCCTTTGGCCCTTGAAACCTGTTAAACCCCATTATATATTCTCAAACATATGGGGACGTTCTTTGAAAAATCGTCTTTTCCTCTTGGTAAAGCGACCGCAGTGTTTATGGTGCTGCTGAACCCAGAGGATTAATGTCCAGAACAGATGGACCAATAAAACGGCATTCTTTCACAACACATGCTGAGTAAACACACACACACACACACACACACACCATTATACAGCACTGAAGCGGGACTGTGTGCGTGTGTGTGTGTGTGTGTGTGTGTGATGTTGGGAACCCTCAACTGATCCCATGGTGTCTTAATCCTGTATGTACTGTAGTCCCTATACCACCTGGGACTACCCCTACCCTGCACACACACACACACACACACACACACACACTCACTCTCTCTCTCTCTCTCTCTCTCTCTGTCTCTCCTATTCTCTCTCTCTCTCTCTCTGTCTCTCCTATTCTCTCTCTCTCTCTCTCTGTCTCTCCTATTGTCTCTCTCTCTCTCTCTCTCTCTTTCCTTTGAGTATGTTTTTATCCTTGCAGTATGCAACAGCCAAATCACCATGTATTTTTTCCCTGTTTTTCCAAAGATCCTGTCTGGTTTCTAAACCCGCTAAGCCAAAGCAACATGCCCTTTCCACTACTGTTCATGATTTAAAGCTGCACCGTGTAGCATTTTTTTAACCATCAATATATTGTTGTCAAATTAAAAATGCTAGATAGCCTTATATCAACAAAGCAATAGATTGTGTTGAAAAGCATCTTGCAGCACCTACAGTTACAGAAGAAATTTCTAGACGTACACATTTTTGTAACTGTTGAGGGAAAATGCTTAGCTACAAGATTGAGTACTTATAAGTGCAGTTACAGAACTACATTTCCCATAAAATGGCTTCTCTTCACCACAAGGAGCGAACCAAAATGATTGCTCCTTTTTCTGGTGGATGACAGCGTTCACTAGCCAAACACCAGAACTATCGCTAACTATAACGTTTTCATGGTGCGACGTTAGCTGGTCGGTTTACTAGCATGCTAAGCTAAGCGGTTAATGCTTCAGAGTTCAGATGAGCAATTGTCAGCAGCGTGTTAGCTTTGCATGGAAAGTTCCCCGCTACGTATTTGGAACATACCAAACCAGGAAGTTGTGCCTTTGTCGTATCAAAGGGATGCTGGGTAGTGTAGTGTGGTCAGCAGAAATACAATTAATCCAAAATTTTATCGATTGAATTCCACCGAAATCAGGCCAAGGACTAACTATCACTTCAGGGGGAAACTTGAGCTTCCTATGTAACATGCAGTGCAGAGACCGGTAGCCACTGCCAATCTTGTCAGCGATAGTCTCGTTTGTTTACGGTAATTATGCTAATGTCTCAAAATGAATGTGCTAATTATTATAAAATTATGGTACAATGACACACATAGCACCTTTAAATATTACTTTGAATTCCAAACATGTAGTAATGATAATATTTTGGAGGTATCCGGTCCCTGTGCAGTCAGACAGGCAGGTCATTCTGAGTCCTGTGCTTAGCGGACACCTGGAGCTCTGTGTTGACCCAGATCGGTGAGGAACAGATTATCCCAATCGCTTTCATCGCTGTCATATTAACAGCCTTTTTCTGCCATAACTCACCGCCGGATCAGAGCGGCAACACAAACCGAACCAAACCAAACCACCACACTGACACTCTGTTCATCCTGATGAGTTAGAGGAGAGTTTCACTGTCAGCAGCAAGACAATACAGGATCAGATGAAACTTAACTGGGGTGGCCAATAATGATGATACTACTACTACTGCTGTTATACTGCCATTATTACTACTACTACTACTACTACCATTACTACTACTACTACTGCTGCTGTTACTACTGCCATTACTACTACTACTACTACTACTACTACTACTACTACTACTGCTGTTACTACTGCCATTACTACTACTACTACTACTGCTACCATTACTACTACTACTACTGCTGCTGTTACTACTGCCATTACTACTACTACTACTACTACTACTACTACTACTGCTGTTACTACTGCCATTACTACTACTACTACTACTGCTACTACTGTTACTACCATTACTACTACTACTACTACTACTACTACTACTGCTGTTATACTGCCATTACTACTACTACTACTATTACTACTACCATCATTTCTACTACTACTACTACTACTACTACTACTACTACTACCATCATTACTACTACTGCTGCTGTTACTACTGCCATTACTACTACTACTACTACCATCATTACTACTACTACTACCACTACTACTACCATTACTACTACTACCACTACCATTATTACTACTATTACTGCTACCATTACTAGTGTTACTACTACTACTACTACTACTACCGTTACTACCACAACCACTAGTACTACAACCAATACTACCACTACTACTACTAGTATTGATTCTGTTACTACCACTACTACTACTAATACCACTATTTCTACTACCACCACAACTACTACGACTATCATTACTACTTCTACTACTACTACTTCTACTACAACTCTTACTACTACTACTAGTTGTACCATTACTACTACAACTATCATTACTACTACTTCTACTACTACTGCTACAACCACTACTTCTACTACCACAACTACTATTTATACTACAACTACTACTATCACAACTATTTAACCAGTTAGTGTGTTGGATGTTGTCCTCTGTTCTGCATGATGACATTTTCCTGCTGAATTTTATTACAGACAATAAATGGTGTTGGATTTTGTATTTTTGCAGCTTGTATCCTGTAACTTTGATCTTGTATCTTGATGCTGACCATGTGTCTCTCTCTCTGTGTTTCAGGGTGCAGCAGTGGGCCTCTGGGGTATCTGTTAAACTTCGGCAAGTGACAGTCAAATACTCCGGCTCTCTGCTGCTGCAGAAGGTAAAGGAAGTCAAAACCACTACAGCAGATCTACTGTAGTCCCTTAAATTCTCTTCAATCTGTGATGTTCAATATGTTTGGGGAAGTGATGAAGTGTTGCAAGTGTTTTTTTTTTTGGTGAACCCACTTTCCCTCAACCTGCTTCATCTACTTCTATTTCAGTTAGTGATTTCCTACATTTCCCAGAATGCCTTTCGACAACCCCCAGAGAAGAGGCCTGAATTCGTTCAGCTGTGGGTTATAAGTGTAGGTGGAGAGAGAGTGATAGCGGAGTGAAAGTTTCTCCAGTCTAAAAACAGTGAGAGTCTCCTCTTCCTCCAACCCCAACCTGTCTCTCTGCTGCAGTGCATTCTGGTCTCTCTCCTGCTCCTGTGGGTGGAGAAACTGGTCTCTCTCCTCTTCTACGATGGATTTCTCCCTGTATGATTGTTGAACATCTCTCAGTGCAAAATGGCGGCTCTAGAAAGAAGCCCTTGCTCTTTGATTCTGAGGGACTGACACCAAAACCAATACATCACCAATTGCTTTTGTTTTTAAAGTGTTTCAGGGGGGATTGTCCCTTTAAACATTGAAGCAGGACTGCAGTTTGTTTTGGATAAGAGCCATTATAAGGCCTTAAACAGGAAATTATTTTTTTTTTTCTCAGTAAATCCTTTTATTTGTGTAATGACAGCAGGAATAGGAGGCAGGAGCTTAGAGGTGAGAGACACAGACTGAACCCAAACCAGTAGAGGACTGGATGGACTGGACAGAGAGAGAGAGAGAGAGAGAGAGAGAGAGAGAGAGAGGGAGAGAGAGAAAGAGTGTGTGTGTGTATGCTTGTGTGTGTGTGTGTCGGTGAGTAAATGTGTGCCAGCGTCTGTCTGTGTTTGTGTGTGACCAGGGAACACACACACACACACACACACACACACACACACACACTGCAGGGATCAGGGTAATGCCAGATTGAGGACCGAGCCCTCTTTACCAGCGTCAGGATTTGAGTCCTGTTCTGATTTTAGACATTCATCTATTTATCTGTCTGTCAGACTTAGATTTATCTGAGGGAATTTGCAGTTTGCTTGGTTTAAAATACAGAATCGCCTCCTATAGTTCTGCTGCAGCTCTGATCTGAATAACCTGCCTTTCAAGGAGAAATCCCCCTAAAACACTCTGTTAAAACACACAAAACTGTTAAAATCAGCTGTTGGTGATGTACTTTTCATTCCTGTCTCCATTCAGTAGTTAGTTGTGTTTTTCTTCTTGGTGGATAACCGGCCAATCGTAGACGAGGTGACGTCACCTCCAGATATTTCCAGCAGCTACAGTGGAGTTTGATATGAGAAAATGTTTCAGGATGTAAAACATCAGCGGTAAACGTCAGGTTTTGGTGTCAGTCCCCAACACCAAAACCTGACCAGAATGCAATGCAGCCACAGTTTGCATCTTTGTGGATCTGCCACCAGTAGTGTGTGAAATCCAACGTTTTTTGGAGTAATTTGAACTGGGTGTTGTCGAAAGGCATTCTGGGAAACGTAGGAAATCACTAATTGAAATAGAAGTTTTAGTTCTAAATGTTTCTAGTTTCTAAAAGTTTCAGAGGCTTTTCCACCCTGACAAGAATACAAATCTGGGGAATACACTGAATATTAGGAATTTTTCGGGGTGGTTTGACTATCTTGAATATCGGCACAAATATTGGCTATCGGTAGCTTCAATCCAAAAATATCAGTATTATTATCGATGTTGAAAAATCAGTCGAAGCCTAACCTGCAGTTCCAGTTGTTCAGTTTTCTGTGTGAATGGATGGAGAAGACCGGAGCCGCTGATGTTACAGCTGAGGTTTGGCTCCACCTCAGTAAATGGGTTGCTTGGATTAATTGGGATTAGTGAATGGCCTAATCGAGTAATTGAGAGTCTAAATAAGCAGAATCCCAGGTTGTTGATCCAGAGAAAGCGACGTAATTATCTCAGAGAGCCTCGCTGCAAAAACAACCCGTCTACAGGTGATTTAATCTGGGATTGACTCTCACAATCTGATTTCTCTGATAAAACAAGTCACACACAGTCTGCCAAGAGGAGGAGATCAGCTCACTGGTTTCAATAACACTCTGGAAACAAGAGCCAGTATCCGAAACTCCTCTGGTATCAAGAAAACGTCACTCGTTTCAAGAAAATTCCTAAAACAAGTCGATTTGCATTGGAAACAAGTGAAATTATCTCTTTAGCAGATTGTTGCACTTGTTTTTTGGTTGTTTTTTTTTTTATCCGATTTTAAGACCCAATACTCAATTAAATGACCTGTGAAGATGGATTTTTATTGTTGCAGCATTTTGGGATTTTGAGAAGACCTTTAATAAATACTGACAAACACTGAAAGAGTGAAAAGACTCGGCCATCTGTACTTATTGTCCACCAATACCAGATGCATAATTTGATGATATAAAATGGATATTTTTTGCACTGCAGCGGGTAATCTGAGGTGTGAGATTTAATAAATACTGAGAAGTTTAAGTGTGATCCACTCAACCACTAAAGAAAATGAATCAATTAAATATACAGATCTATCTATCTATCTATCTATCTGAAGTCTTCTGTTTTTTCCTAGAAACTGAAAGATGTGGAGTCCATCATTAAGATGGTGGAGTTGGACGGCAGAGACTTGGTGAAAGATTATTCTGATGAAATTGAACGAATGTTGGGAAGCAAGATGAAGTCGGTGAAGGTGAGGAAACAATTCAATTGAAACAGAATTGATTTGCATGAAGATATACTTTGATGCTTAAGCAGTAGGCCTATAGTGTATCAGCTGCAGTAATATTAAAGACATTAACAACAACAACAACAACAACAACAAGAATAGCTCCTGATAACTCAGTAATTATCCAGAAATATTAAGGCGTTCAGGTAACCCCCCTCTGGCGGCCATGTTGGAGGTCCTCAGTGAACAGCTGATTGTGTTTCTGTCCGTCAACAGAATTGAACAGACGATTAATTTCTGTCTGTTTCTGACTGAACTGATCATTTCATCACTGATCCATCTGATTGATTTAGTGTTTAGATAATGTCAGCTTGTTAGCTAGCTAACCATAGTATCTGGTCAGCTAACATCACTGTCTTGTTGTTAACACATCTGATTAGCACACTAGCTAACGTAGCTAGTAGCAGCTAGCGTTAGCATGTTCACATTAACATCAGTGTGTTTGCCGGCTAGTTAGCTAGCTAACAGTTTGTTCAGGTTAACTGAGCTGACTCTTCTCAAGCTACAACTCAGAGTGTTTTGGAGTAGAGACTAGGGCTAAAGACAAGACAGTTTACTGTGTCACAGTAACCAAATCCACCTTATCACACTATTCACTTTTACTGAGAACGTTACTGAATGGATCTACAGCCACACCACAACAAGCTGACTCAGCTGCTCTCTTCTTACTTGAGACTTGAGCCTCAAGACTTGAGACTGACTTGGGACTCGAGCAAAGTTGACTTGGTCTCACCTCTGTTGTCTTTGTTTCTTCCCTCAGAGGTTAGCCGAGTCGGCAGAAGACGCCGACTTGTATCATGAATTCAACGCCACTTTACGGGTCGGTCCTCTTCTCTTTTCCTAATAACAAACTAGCTGAGTGTTAAAGTCAAATGAAATTTAATTATGAAAACACAACAAACAGATTCATCAGCAAAAACAAGACAAAATTCACCACATTTTAAGATACTGTACGTTTCCAAAGCTGTGTGTGTGTGTGTGTGTGTGTGTGTGTGTGTGTGTGTGTGTGTGTGTGTGTGAGATCAGCGGTAACACCACGCCAGTCTGCAGGAGATACTGTAGCAGATTTAACTTCAAAGCTTCAGGTGTCCTGTCACACCGCCAGCTGAAACTAGATTAGATGAAACTTTATTGATCTTGTTTGGAAATTGGGTCGCTGCAGGAGCAACGTAACAGGATACAACAACTAAATATAAATAACTAAATATAAATAAGAGTATAGCGTAGGTGGTTTAGGTTGTGGTTTTGTTCAGAATTGTATTGTATTTATTTATTTTTCTATTTGATGCATGTATTGTTGTATGTGTATAATGTTTAAGTCATGTCTTTTTTTTATGGTGAAGTCAAAGGCAAATAACCACATTGTAGACAATAAAGATTCATATTCATAGTTGTATTATTTTGTAAGGCAGCTCCTCACCTCCTCCTCTCTCCGCTCAGTTTGACTACTACAACTCCATGATGATCAACTCGGCGGACGAGGACGGGAACTACCCGGAGCTGGGCGGAGAGTTTCCCCTGGAGGAGAACGAGCATTTCAACAACCTGCCGGTCAACACGCAGCAGAGCGACATCCAGGTTCCCACCAACGTCTACAACAAAGGTGAGCGGGCGCCGGCCTGCTCTGCTGCAGCGCTCACTTCCTGCAGGCCGCATAGATGAGAATGACCTGACGTTAAAGGATAAGGCTGGTGTTTTTTAATACATTTCTTACCGTCAACAAATCCTATGAAAATATCAAAATCAGCAATGATTTTGTTTTGCCAACAAGTCTCGTCCATGTAGCCGCTGCCCAGTAAAGCCTCATGTCCCAGCAGCCATAGAACTCCCCGACGTAATGAAGAATTTGTTCCCATTTGAATTTGATTTGGTAATAACTACAACAGCCTGACTTTTCATGGTAACAGTTAGCGATTTTTAAAATGTAAACTATGTCTTTGTGAGCTGTATTTAAAGGTTTTTAGCTTACAATTGGAGCCAATGACTTCCGGGTTGACGGCTAAAAACGGTACGTGGGAAGTCAGAAAGTAACGGGAGGAGAGCAAACACATCGTTGATTTTGTTATTTTCATAGGATTTGTTGACGGTAAGAAATGCATTAAAAAAACACCAGCGTTATCCTGTTCTGATAATTTATCAAAGAACTGCATTATCATTAAAATGTTTATTTTCTGGAAGTCACAAAATGCTAACAAGCTAGTAAACTTACGTTCAAGAGAGGAGTCGTGTTGCATTTTGAGACTTAAAGAAAACATTTTTATGATCCTGCTGTTGTTTGACAACCGTGAAAATGTAACGACAAAATATTGACACCATATACATTTCACATAAATTATTAGAACACAGAAAAAGCAGCCGCAGAAAATGTCAGTTTACTGTTTTGCTCATAGAAATTGAATAGGGTTTCACACTTGCACCGCACTTTGCAGGCGTGGCATTTTTGCTGAGTCATCGCCATTCTTACCTATCACACAGGACAGTTTTTCACCTGATCAAACCCAAAACTCAGCTGTGAGCGTCGCTAGTGCTCATTGGCTGATATTAAAGGAATAGTTCACCCAAAAATTAATATTCTGTCAAAGTTCCTCCATCCAACTCTTCTGAAGCCAAACGCTCCACAGTGGAGAAAGAGTGGAGAAACATATGATATTTACACCGTTATTTAGCACAAATCTTCACTAGAGCTGTTGTTTTCAAAAACTGAAAGCTGTTTCAGGCTGTTGAACGTCTCTCGGTGCAAAATGGCGGCTCTAGAAAGAAGCCCTCGCTCTTTGATTCTGAGGGACTGACACCAAAACCTGACGTTTACCGCTGAGGTTTTACATCCTGAAAAATTTTACATTATAGCTGTGCTGGAAATACCAACAGCTGTTTCTAACAGTGTTAAAGTGTTTAAGGGAGGATTTTTTCCTTTAAGTTGGCCCTAATAAGCCCCGGTTGGCCCTGCAGTGGAAAACAGGCAAGGGATGATATTAGCTCTATTTCCACTGGACCTGTCTGACGGTTCCTTCCCATCCTGCCCTCTGTCTGCAGATCCCAACATCCTGAATGCCATTTACAACTCGGAGGCGTTAAACGACGTCTTCATCGGTAACTTCCAGAAGGACCCGACGCTCACCTGGCAGTACTTCGGCAGCTCTACTGGATTCTTCAGGATCTACCCAGGTGAGTTCACACGTAGTGTTACTGTCCCGAGGGAGAGCTGGACTCCAGAGGCTCGTCTGGGACTGTTCCTGTGTGATTTATTATTCTGTTTTTCTCTATATTACTATTTGCTGCAATGACCCAATTTCCCCACAGGAATCAATAAAGTTTTATCTAATCTTATGTAGGGCTGAACAATTAATCGAAATTTTATCGAAATCGCAATATGGCCTACTGCAATTTTCAAATCGCAGGAGGCGCAATATTTGTTAAAGGCGAAATGTGTGTCAAAATACCATTTTAAATTTAATATTGTCGTGCTGCAGAGATGTCCTGCCTACACATCATATTCTACAGACTTAAGAAAACATCTTTGTTTGGTACAGATCCCCGCAAAAATCACACCATAATAATTTTAATACATTTTTCAATGAAAATGAGAATAATGATGTAAAAATTATCATTCCCTTTAATATCGCAAATCATATCGCAATTGCAATATCAGTCAAAATAATCGCAATTAGATATTTTTTCAAAATCGTTCAGCCCTAATCTTAATCAGCCTAATCATGTTATATTTTGTGTCATATACTCTTATGACACTCACGATTTTGCGAATAAGGGACCAGAGTTTACATATTGACGCAAGACTCAGACTAATTCTGTAAACTGATAGAATAACATGAAAACTGTGCAATACACACCATGATCTCCACATAGGAAACCTGTATGTCTTACGACTAAATAATATGTTAAAGACGCAATAATGTCATCAATGTCAAGACTGTTAAATCTGCTGTAAACTGATTCATCCTCCCTGTCAGGTATCAAATGGACGCCGGACGCTAACGGTGTGGCGGCGTTCGACTGCAGGAACCGAAACTGGTGAGTTTGGTCTGCTGGATTTAGCGTTAGCATCTGCTAACATCGTACCTGGATGTTCCGTAAAACGCATCACTTCCTGTGTGACTCTACTGTTTCCTCTGTGTTCTGTCAGCACACGTCTGTGCAGAGTCTCATGTGGCGCAGATGGTTTGGTTGGAGCTTGGAAAGACAAACTGCAACACTGAGAGACTTTAAAAGTGAATGTTTCACCACAAGGAAGTCACATAGAGCTTTAACAGTTCACGGTCATTTTAAACGGCACAGAAAAGCTCTGAGGTGTTGGAGGTTAAAGAAGCCGAGGTAACGCTTTATTATCTGGGTCCACAATTTCCTAATAATTTCCTAGAAAGGAATTGTTAATTTATCTGGAAGTTTCCTGGAAAGAACCAGGAAGTGATGCAGCAGCTTTATAGAAACTGTCAACAGTCTGGAGAGTCGATCAGATACTGAACATTTCTAAAAGAGTTTCCTGGAAAGAATTGCAAAACTATAACCTATTTATTGGAAAAATAATAGGCAGAGGTCAATTTGGTAACCCAAGTCATTAATCATATAATATATAATATAGTTATTTGTTGAATTCCTTCCTCAGATTTCAAATTTTCTTTATAGCTACTACATAATTTAATCGTTCTGTCTTGGAAACTCCAAACTACCACTGAACTCTCTATTTTCCCTGTAATTAGAACATAATTTCATGCTTCTTTCCAGGAAACTTCCTAAGAAATTAACAGTTAACTTTCTAGGAAATTATTATGGAAATCGCAGACCCGGAAAATAAAGCGTTACCGAAGCGGAACATAAAGCAGACCACAGTAAGACCCCAGTAAGCCTGAGTCCAGCAGGAGCTTCTGTCTCCGCTAAACGGATCCATGTTGGGAGAGCCGGTCGCTGCTGTAAGACCGCCGGTGGGTTTGTGGGACAGGCGACCTCTAAAGCCTTTAAACCCTCAGATCCAGCTGACCTTCAGCAGGGCCGGTCTGTGGGTCAGGGTGTCACCGGGTCCGAGACGCACCGGGTCGACAGGCACCTCAACGGGTCACTGCTGTGACACGTTTATCTTCACAAGGATCTTAACAAGTCATTTAGTCTGTTATTGAGTCCTAAAATCATAATTTTCTTAAAACAAGTGAAGAAATCTGCCAGTGGGGTTTGATAATTTCACTTGTTTCCAATGCAAATCAACTGGTTTGAAGAATTTAGTAGAATCAAGAGTCATTTTCTTGACAGCAGTGCAGTGATCTGCCTTATTCTGACTGGTTTCAACAGACTGACACACACAGTTATCTCTCCTCACTGCAGAATGTTTCTCTTGTTTTAAGAACAATAAGATTTGAAGGCTGAATATGAGACTAGATGACTTGTTTCTTGCGGTGTATTTCCCGTTTGACCCCAGATGAAAGGGCCGGAGGATAAAGTCATAAAACTCATAAAACACATAAACAGACATGGAAACTTTCAATTCAAAAAACAAAACAATATTGCAGTCGTTTGTTTTTGGTCCACATGACTGTTGATATTTTAACTGAACCCAGATCATGAAAATCCACTGAGGATTAACTAACTTCATGTTTAAACAATTTAAACATGAAGAGTTTTGTTCTAATAGGAGAAATCCACCAGATGGCTGTTTTTAAAGCGCAGTAGGGAACTTTAGTGTTTGCTCGACTGAAAGAGAAACTTCTCCAGGCTGGACAGGTCAGAGAGCCTGAATTTGGCATGTAGCATTTGGAAATTAATTCTTCAAACACAATACTCATAGTACACACACACATTTATTTCTTACCTTCTTTCATTCCTTTTGCTGTGTATTTGATGTGTTTTATGTATGTACTATAGTGCTTTGCAACTGTGTTTTGAAAAGTGCGGTATAAATAGATTATCCACCTCCCACACACACACACACACACAGCAGACTGATATTAGTATCTGTGTTGATTTGTAAAACTTTATCTGTCTTTTATTTGAGAGTCCCTCTCATGTAGAAGCTGCTCCATGATCTTGACATGAACCAAACCGCTGACAAGACTTTATAACACAACAAACCACATGATAAAAGTTTGTGTCTCGGCCGGAAGCCGAGCGTCTTCTGTGGGCCGAGTCTCAGCAGAGTCCTGATCCTCTGGAAAGACGTTAAGCTGCTCCTTAGCCGGGTCACTGCTGCCCACATGGCGCCATATGTGACTGTTCATGCTCTTCTGAATAACAGCAGAGAGCCGCATGCTGCAGAGCGCATGCTGCGGGTGCTGCAGGAGCGGCTCGACACGCCGCTGCATGCTGCTGCAGGAGCGCATGCTGCCGCTGCTGCAGGAGCAACTCGACACGCCGCAGCATGCTGCTGCAGGAGCGCATGCTGCTGCTGCTGCAGGAGCAACTCGACACGCCGCAGCATGCTGCTGCAGGAGCGCATGCTGCTGCTGCTGCAGGAGCAACTCGACACGCCGCAGCATGCTGCTGCAGGAGCGCATGCTGCTGCTGCCGCTGCTGCAGGAGCAACTCGACACGCCGCTGCATGCTGCTGCAGGAGCGCATGCTGCAGGAGGCTGGGAGGCTTCAGCTCTGACTGCTGCTGCAAAACCTGACAGACTTGTTCAGTTATTTCATCTTGTCTCCAGACTTATTGAGCTTATTTTAGGATTTTTTTAGTGAAATCATCTCACTGCACTGGCAGATAATTTGATAAATGTAACTTTTTTCCAGGAGAATGTAACTTGTTTTAGGGCATTTACTTGGTAAAAGTGAAATTTTCTTAGAGAAAGTTTCTTGTTTCAAGATTTTCTTCAGTGTTTTATGATGATTTCTTGAAAGAAGTCATATTGGCATGAATCAAGTGAAATTTATTGAAACCAGCAGATTATCTGCCAGTGCAGTGAGAGAATTTGACTAAAAATATCATGAAATAAGCTGATAGGTCTGGAAACAAGATAAAATAACTGGACAGCTTGTCATTTTTTGCAGTGTGCTGTGAGAAGTAACCCACATAAACCCAGTTAGCACCTGTTTAGCCTGAAATGACATGTG
>NC_136000.1:2041975-2074475 GCF_048128805.1 Centroberyx gerrardi
AAGTTGAAAAATGTTGTATAATGTCCTTTTTGGATCTGTAAACAACCAGATCCCATTCAACCAGATCCCATTCATTTCGATGGTTGAGGAGGGCAGCAGATAAAGACCTCTTATACTTTTTCAGTTTTGGGGTGAACTGTTCTTTTCATACAGTGGTCGTCATCATCATGTCTCACCTTCATGTCTCATCTTCATCTGTCTGTCTCTCTGCTCATTCTCCCATGATCCTCTGGGCCTTCCCCTCCATCCCACCGGCAGCTGCCCAACTCCAAGGAGGTAAAGGAGAGAAAGTTGTAGTTTTAAAATCAGATGTTTACTGAGGATAGAAAGTCACTGCTGCCTGCCCTGTTAGACACTGCATCTGCAGCAGTACAGTAGTCGAGTTCACTGGTTCTCAATCTCTGGTTCGTGACCCTTAAAACGAAGAATTTTCCCTTTTCAGGTTGTTTCATTTGACTCATTATCAGAGGCAGAAAACTGTTCAGTATTTCAGAAAGAGAAAAAGAAAAAATGAGAGAAAAATAAGGAAAAGTCAATGTCAAATAGACATGATAAATTTATATAGTAGAAATATATTTTTTCCTATCTCATAAATCATATTGTGATCCAAAACATCTAGCGACCCCAGATTCGGTCCTGACCCCCAGGTTGAGAACCGCTGGTCTAGTCTGTAGTGTGTGAAAAAAAAAACAGAATAGGTTTATTGTTTTGTACTTTTACCATCAGTTGTGTGTTTATTCCCACAGTCTTAATAGAGCAGTGCTGCAGCGCCGCCTAGAGTTCAGCTGCACACCTGCACTAGCTGCTTATCAATAAGATTTATTGATTTTAGTGTCCACAGAAGACGCACAGCATGACAGCTACACAGTGTTTTATGATGAAAGTTTTGCAGTTCCTTCAGCAGTAGTTGTTGAACGGGGCAGCAGTGTGATGCTGTGTGTCGACCTTTTGAACATCTGTCATCGTATCTTTGACCTGCTTTGTCCTGTCGCTCAGCTCTTCGCCACCAAGGCCCAGAGTCTCCTGCTGATGACATCAGTCGCCATGCCGGTGTTCAGCAAGAAGAAGGAGACGGTCAGTGTGCTTTCTGATGCACCTTTACATTTAGCATCGAATGAAATATGTATCAGAAATATGTCACAATAATGGTACTTTCTTATAAAGGATTTGTCATTTTCAGCACATCCTAAAGTCCAGTGTGGCACAAGACACATTTGTGTTACTTTTCAACACAGTGTATATTTATAAGGTGTTAAATAAGTGTCAAAATGGGTTAAGACCTTGAAAAACGTTCTACTTTTACAGTGTTTGTAGCAGAATGGTTTTAAAGCATCAGTAGTATAATTTTGCCATGTTTTTCTACTTCACTGGAGTTTTTCCAACCCATGTGCACATCCTCCATGTTTGTTTTGGGCAAATCTGTCACTGATATTTCTTGGACTTCAGAATCAGAATCACGATATCCATCAAGTCCAATAAATGTACATGAATTTGTCTCGAGGAAATTGGTGCAAAGTCACATTGACAACTAACATGCTGACTTGTGCTTCATAACTCCTGGATTATCTTAACAGTGGAAGAGGATGGAAGAGTTTCCTTTTAAGTAGAATATCTTCAGATGTCTCAACTCTGTATTGTAAATGTCAGTGTGTCCATAAGTGACCGTGTCGCCCCGTCTCTCCAGCTGTCCCATGGGATCCTGCTGGGCGTGGTCGGCTCTGACATCCCGCTGATGGAGGTGATGAAGCTCGCTCCCAGATACATGGTGGGTGCAGCTGCTGGGGCTCGTGCAGCTTTACAGGACGAAGAAAATAGAAATGTTTTCATTCTGATCCTTCCTCTTCCACTTTCTGCTTCTGTCCAGTACAGGAAATGAGACAAGAGAATGTTTGAATATCCTGTTTGTAAAGCTTTATTTATACAGGGAAGGCTGCCAGAGCTCCACCCTGCTTCACATTGATAGTTATTGAAGGTTCAGTGCCTTGCTCAAGGGAGAGTGGGTGTGTCTGGGGATTCGAACCGTCAGCCTTACAGTCAAAAGCCTGCTTCTCTAACGTCTAGATCCAACGCCTCCCATGTGGCTGTATGTGGCGTACTTAAAGGAATAATTCACTCAAATATGAAAATGTTGTCATTAGCTTCTCACCCTCATGTCAGTGGACACATGGGTGAAGTTAGCGAGCAGCGCTATAACAGCCAGTTAGCTAGCGCTGCTCCATGCTGGCTTTCTCCAAAACACCTGAAGGGAACGGACAGTGGGTTTTTAGCGTTTCATAAAGGGCAAGAAATTATCATAAAATTAAAGTGTTCTAAAGTCAAACAATTACACCAAAAGATCAATATTTACACCAGTATTTAGCGTAAGTCTTCACTATAAACGTTTTTTCAAAAGTGTTTCAAAACCTTTCCCCATTTCCGTGTTTCCACATCACACAAACAGGAAGAGCTCTGAGAACTGATAGAACGGTTCTTCTACTGTTTGCCATGGTAATTTGGCTAGTACAGGGTTCGTTGCTATGGTGACGACACAAGAGCAGATGAGTCTGTTAGCAAACTGTCAGAACTCAACTGAAAGCTAACGTTAGCAATGAGGCTAACGTAGCTTCATCACAGACTGTACTTCTCTCTCTAGCTCTTCTAGTCAACATTAGCATGTTAGCAATCCATGGCAGCGAGGAGACAGAGAAGCTGCTTTGGTTCTTGCTGTAAAACCTCTCAGCTCAGTGACTTGCTGTGAGTCGCTTTATACAGAAGCTAGTCCAACGGGTCACAGCAAGATGGCCGCCATCCAGGAACGTTGACTTGAATGGGAATGACCGTTTTATACATTTATGTTCTGTGGTTGATCCTCTTCTCTACTTCTCTAAGTCACCGGCAGCAGAGTTGTTTCTGTTCCTGTTCATTTAAGGTTAAAAAAGCATGTGAGGTCTGATGACAGGCCGAACTAGTGCTCAAGATCCTGTAACTGAGAGGTCGCAGGTTCGATCTCTGCAAAAGCCAATACATCTATCAGCAGCCATGAGTCGTGTCCGGGTGTCCTTGAGCAAGGCACTGAACCCTCCACCTGCTCTGTCACAGTGAGTCACTGAGGACTAAAATGTCAAAACCTTTTGGGTCGGTGTGTTTCCTCTTCCTCCTCAGCTGGGAGCTCATGGCTACGCCTTCCTCATCACCAACAACGGCTACATCCTGGCTCATCCTGACCTTCGACCTTTGGTGAGTTCTGCTTCTGGACATCAGATTACATTTTGCCCATGGGCCCTTAGGCAGCTCTGCTTTGATCAGATAGGAAATCCCTGACTGTGTCTTATAGTAGAATTAAATAAAGGATCACAATGAGTGAAGCACTAAATTAAAGTTGTGAAGTAAGGAATATGATACCAGATAAATGTACGATAGATGTTTCAAAGGGTGTAGGGAGTGTTTATCGTGACAGTACTACACACACACACACTGACACACACACACTCACACGCCTCCTCTCTCCTACAGTATAAAGATGGTAAGAAACTGAAGCCGAAGCCAAACTACAACAGTGTGGATCTGTCTGAGGTGGAGTGGGAGGATACAGAGGAGATGGTAGGCACACACACACACACACACACACACACACACACCTACACACACACACACACACACACACACACACACACTTACTCCTTCATTATCTCTCTCACATGCCCTCAGTATTCGGTATTCTGCCATCTTGGTAGGAAAATAACAGCTGATTATAATAAATAAACAGGCGATTTTAATCAAATGACAGCCGCAGCCAATCAGCTGTGTGTATGGTAAAGCAGCATATCGGTAGGAAATGCATGTGACATCATGGGAATACTATGAATACAGTGGTACATACTGACACTTTCATATTTCATATTTTGTTATATTACCTTTTCAATATTACTCTTATTCTTTTATATACTGTTTCTATAATAATACTTTTCATGGTGGTTCCATACTGTATATATATTCTAATCTAATTTTATAATCTAAGATAAAATAAGCTCACATGTCACTCTGGACTAAACGCGGTTCTGTCCCCTGCTGGCAGCTGAGGACAGCGATGGTGAAGGGCGAGACGGGCAGCCTCACTCTGCCCTTCAGAGCCTCCGTGGATAAAGGGGTGAGTGCTGCTTAGAATCAATCCATCGATCAATACGCTGTTCATCAATAAGTAATAATACACAATATTTTCATAGAAATGTCTGTTTTGCTGGTCTGAGTTTGACAAAACGTGGAGGGATGATGATGGCTCATATTGAAAAATGTATCATACTGATTGGCCTGATGGGGGCGCTGTAGTTAGAGGTCAACATTTTAAACTTTGAAAGGTCATAACTGCTGTAACACCAGTCGGACTTTGATGAAACCTGGAGGGAGGATGCTACGAAACCAAACCCCTTCATTTTGTCCCTGAAATGTCCTTAATTTCTCATTACATAAACATTAATTATCCATTAAAAATAACATAGCTTTCACAAATTAAGGTTAATATCGTGGGTTTTTAAGGGATTATTCATGGGTTGATTCATGGAGAAACTACAATTTAAGGAATTTTTATTAATGGAAGTTAAAGTTCCTGTCTCCCTGCATTTGGCATTAAGTAAGTAGTCAAACATTAAGGGGAGTTTAAGGAGGTTTTGATGGGGTCTCCTCCATTAATAACTCCCTCCCCATTTTAAGGGGATTTTGCATGAATTAAGGGGTGAATTAATATAAATGTAAGGTTAATTTAAGGGAGTACTGGTTCGTAGACTAACTAGCTATCTAGTAGCAGCTAGCGTTAGCATGCTCACATTAACATCAGTGTGTTTGCTGGCTAGTTAGCTAGCTAACCATAGTATCTGGTCAGCTAACATCACTGTCTTGTTGTTAACACATCTGATTAGCACACTAGCTAACGTAGCTAGTAGCAGCTAGCGTTAGCATGTTCACATTAACATCAGTGTGTTTGCCGGCTAGTTAGCTAGCTAACAGTTTGTTCAGGTTAACTGAGCTGACTCTTCTCAAGCTACAACTCAGAGTGTTTTGGAGTAGAGACTAGGGCTAAAGACAAGACAGTTTACTGTGTCACAGTAACCAAATCCACCTTATCACACTATTCACTTTTACTGAGAACGTTACTGAATGGATCTACAGCCACACCACAACAAGCTGACTCAGCTGCTCTCTGCTTCTAGCTGCTGGGTACAGATTTACACTTTATTAACTAACACACAGTTCTACAGATTTACACTTTATTAACTAACACACAGTTCTACAGATTTACACTTTATTAACTAACACACAGTTCTACAGATTTACACTTTATTAACTAACACACAGTTCTACATGTTCCTCCATCATGAGACTCAGCTGGGTGATTTGTGACAAATTAACTGCAGCCTCTCCAGTGAGAATGACAGTATTCAGTATAACTTGGTTCTCTCCTCCAACAGAAAAGACCTCTGTACCTCGTCAACGATTATTTCTACACAAACATTGACGAGACGCCGTTCAGGTAAAGCTTCACATCGACAGGCTACATGTTCAAAGTGCTGCAAGTATTTATCAGTTATTATAGAGTGATACTAGGCTCCATGCTAACACTTTAGCATACAGTATTGAGTGATAGTAAGCCACTATTGTCCAAAGTAAGAACACCAGCCTTTTAGTAAACGTTGTTAGTGGGTTTTATCCCGTAGATTCATTTTAAAAATGAAATACTTACTCAGCATAGCTGATGTGGCCAGGTTTATTTCTGGAAATATTGTATGTGAGAAACCATGTATTCATCCGCTGTGCAGGGATTTAGCTGTACACAGTCTCCCATCGCCCACCACCTTCACTTCATGTCGAAACAGGAAAAGTAGTCCCTGCAGTTCAAAATACTTTATTATTTACTACTACTACTTTATTTTTGTATCATATTTCTTGTAAATTTAACACCATTACCATTTAGATTTAGAGCTGCTAAAAGTTAAAATTTTCTCATTTTCTCACCTACTATCATTCAACATAGTGAATGCTAAAGTGTTAGCAGTGTATGCTAAAGTGTTAGCAGTGTATGCTAAAGTGTTAGCATGGAGCATCAGAGCCAACGATCCACCGGGGACACACGGATGATTTTGGTGTCTCTCTTCTCATCACCAACAGGACAATCTCCCAAAACCTCTGTATTCTTTTTACTGTCCATTCAGTTGTACTTGTGTGATTTGGCCACTAGAGAGCAGCATGTTGTAGGAGTCCGGTCAGCTGGAGGCCGGACGTCTCACCTCTCCCCCTCCTGTCTCCTCAGCTTCGGCATGGTGCTGACCAAAGGCCCCGGACAGCTGATGTTCATGGGAAACGTGTCTGTGGAGGAAGGTACGATTCCCACAATCCCCTGCGTGAACAATCTTCTTCCTTTCTTTCATTTAACGCCGGAGGCAGAAAGCTCTGACTCCTGTCTGGTCTCATCAGCTGATGCTTATCTGTATATGCTGTGATTTCTTATGCTTGTATTGTGTTTTTATGCTCTGTGTTTTTATTGTATTTATTGTATTTTTAGTTTGTGTTTTTTTACTTTAAACCAGTGGTCATATCCTATCCAGAGCCATGTGTACGCAGGTTTTATTCCCAACCAATCACTACACTCTACGAACCAGTAATCCCTTAAAATAACCTTACATTTACATTACTTCACCCCTTAATTCATGCAAAATCCCCTTAAAATTTGTTAAGGGAGTTATAATGGAGGAGATCCCATCCAAACCTCCTTAATCTCCCCTTAATGTTTGACTGCTTACTTTCTAATTTAATGTCAAATTCAGGGAGACAGGAACTTTCCATTAATAACTCATTAATAAACTGTAAAAAATCCCTTAATTTCTAGTGTCTCCACAAACCAACCCATGAATAAATCCCTTATAAACCCAGGATACTAACTTTACTTTTTTAAAGCAATGTTATTTTTAATGAATAATGAATGTCTATGTAATGGAGAAATTAAGGACATTTCAGGGATCAAATTAAGGGGTTTGGTTTCATAGTGACAGCAGCTGATTGAAGTGTGTTAATCAGTGAAATCAGCTGCTGTAGTGTTTGGTTGGAATAAAAATCTTACTGTAAACCAAATTTCCCCTTCAGGACAATAGGCATTTTGAACTGAATTGAATTTAAATTAACTGAATTGTTTTTGTTTTTTTTCTTCCGCAGGTCTGCATGACCTGACCTCCCCCGACCTCAGCATCGCCTCGGAGTGGTACGTCTGCATCCCTTCAACCCTCAACCAATAATAAACACAGTAGATTTCATCAGGACGCAGCCCTTTAAACAGTTTATTTACACAGAAAACACCAATGAATCAATCAAATTATTCTATAAACTAAATAAATATTTAGTAAGTGTAAGTAAGCATCATTGGTTGGGATGTTGTACTTTTACTTCACTACATTTTAAATCCCGTCCATCACAGAACAGATTTTGTCTTTTCATCAGCAACAGAAATGTAAATTGGCCAATTGTGGATCCATTCACAGTGAGAAGAGGAATCTGACTTTACTTTGTTTCTGCACTTTATTTTGTAATTTCTAATGTTTCCAGTGAAAAGAATCTAGTTTGAACTCTGACCTCTCTCCTGTTAGAATCACATGGAAAAGATCACAGCTAACAACGTTCTCTGTTCTAAAGAGGAACTCAGGAACTTTTACTCTGAGGACATTTTAAATCACACACTTTTTACTTTTACTTTTACACCAGAACTTTTACTTCTACTTCAGTAAAATATCAGAAAAGTAACAGTACTTCTAGCACTTCTCTTTCCACCACTGCTGAAGTGTAGGTGAGGTTAGCTCTGATTCAGCCAGTTATGGTTTGATGGAAGTCAAGTCAAAATCAGCTGATAACACCAATGATAAAGTTCCCTGTAACATCGAAGCCAGGTTTCTGTGCAGCTGGTCACTCTGGCTTCATTTGAGTTAAATCAAATCAACTCTCCTCCTCAGGACGTACTGTGAGACGGACATCGACCCGCACCACCGCAAATACACCCAGCTGCAGGCCGTGATCCGCTACCTGCTGGGCAAGGAGCCCGACCTGGAGTGTGAGTTTCCACACTCACATCACAGGACAAATCCCCTAAACACTTTAACACTGTTTACAAAAAAGCTATTGGAGATGAATCTTTCATTTCTGGGTCAATTTAGTCGTTTCGCCTCCATGTTTGTTTTGGGCAAATCTGTCACTGATATTTCTTGGACTTCAGAATCAGAATCACAATATCCACCAAGTCCAATAGATATACATGAGTTTGTCTCAGAGGTGTGACCAAGGCAGCTTTGCTCGAGTCCCAAGTCAGTCTCAAGTCTTGAGGCTCAAGTCTAAATGTAGATCACCAAGTCAAGTCCAAGTCAAGTCCATGTCATTAATGTCAAGTCTCAAGTCTAAATGTAGAACAGCAAGTCAAGTCAGAACAAATCAAGAGTCCAGTATCAATTTAATATCTTAAAGAAAACTAAATATCTAGGACTTTCCAATGCAGTATGGTTTTAATAGGATAAAAACTTGGTAAGAGCACCGTGAGTTTGATTTCTATAATCAGTTTCAACTTCAATAAATTCAATCATTCCATACAAATTCAGAAAACAGTTTGACATTTGTTTGAAAAGGTTCCTGTCTGTTGCCTAGGTGACGAGGTGCTGCTGCAGCAGACGCTGTTTGACGCCGTGGTAACGGCTCCGCTGGAGGCCTACTGGAGCGCGCTGATGCTGAGCGACGGAGACGGGTGAGACAGGAGGAAACTTTACATTTACATTTACATCATGTGGTTACTTTACTTTCTCCCTATGGTACATACAGTATGTCTTAGTTTATGGTATTTTATTTGTGGTATTTTATTTCATTTTACGGTATTTTATTCGCTTCTATCTTACATCTTACCTTGTGTTCTGTGTATTTTAGGTTTTTTACGTCTTCTGGTTCATTTGAACCGTTCTTTCTCCCTCGCTGTCTGTTTTAAGTGAGCTTGACAAAACAAATCCCAATCAAACATGTTGAGATGGAAATAAAGTACTGAATTACATTTATATTACATTTACATTTACACTTTAGGCATTTAGCTGACACTCGGGTCGTTGTTCAGTAAGTGCAACAGCAGAATGAGCTTCAGTTCATAGATCACCAACATACGATCAGATTAGATGAAACTTTCATAGTTTCTGTGAGGAAATTGGGTCGTTGCTGCAGCTTTCAAAGCCAAAGTGTCCCAACATTTTCTTTCATTTATGTATAGGAAAAAAATACTAGATGATATTGGTTTGCTTGCCTTTTAACGGTCTAAACCAGCAGTTTTAAAACGTGAACCATCGACCCAACAACCAGACACTGCAGCAGCTGATTTCACTGATCAGCTCACCTTGATCCAGACAGGAGGAGCTGATCAGTGAAATCAGCTGCTGCAGTGTCCGGTAGGAGTGGAAACCTGCAGACTGTTGAAACCTGCTGGTCTGAAGGGTTTTACTGCGTGTGTGTTGGGTTCTTCCTCTCTCTGATGTGGTCGCTCTGTCAGGATGTTACCTGGAGCAGGAGACGCAAAAACAACCTTTTGTGCAAACAGATAATTAATTCTTGTCAGTGTTTCGTTTCTGTCTTATCACATCTGTTGGCTCTCTCTTTTCTTGTGTGTGTGTGTGTGTGTGTGTGTGTGTGTGTGTGCAGGGTGGAGACAGGCATTGAGACGGCCTTCCTCGGGACTCGAGCCGGCCTGATGAGGATCATGAGGTACGCTGGAGTGGAAACCAGAGTGGCCAAGTAAGTCACACACACACACACACACACACACACAATAACATTTACTACGACTGCCACATATATCCTTTTCATTTGTTTTTTTTATCATATTCTTTGAAATTATTGTATGAGGGAATCCAGGTCAAAAAACACTTCAGTAACCAAGAGTGCTGGTCAGTCAGTGGAAGCTCCGCCCCTCTTCACTTAAAACTTTTTAATTAAAGGGGAAATCAAGCCAAAATCAACTTGATTTTGTGGTCAGTTGTTAGAAAGCCTTTACTGTTGAGATAAGTGTTTCCAAGACGACCAAGAGTGAGAAGGTGAAAGCTTTACTGTATTAATCTATATGGGAAAGTATTATAAGTAGGGCTGGGCGATAATTCAATATTATCATTTATCGTCTTTCAGTGGAATCATATCGTGATGATATGAAGATATTTTGATATCGTGACACACATTTCTGCTGTCTAAATTGATGATGACAAGCAAATTTTACTTAAAAACTCTCATAAAATGAGGTATGGTAGGAATATTATTTGAATATTTCTGTTTTGTTTGACATCACACCTAACATTACCATTCGGTTCAATGAGATGAACATTAATTTGATTATTTAACGTGATTTTGCATACATGAACCACATCGTGATATATATTGATATCGAGAAAAATCCTTATGATTATCATGATATTGATTTCAACCATATCGCCCAGCCCTAATTATAAATACATGATAAAACTATGTAAGTAATGTTTTAGTGCAGCCAGCAGTTTATCTGCTCCTGCAGTAGTTTCCAACACACCGGTCAGTGCAGTGGAAGAAACTTCTGTAAAGTAAAATGTTACCAAACTTGAACTTTCCTCAACAGGAGGTTCCTGACGGCGTCTGATAAGGACAACCTGTTCACCGTCGACCATTTCCCGCTGTGGTACCGGCTGGCGGCGGAGAACACGCCTGGCAGGTTCTACTACTACGCCATCAACGATAAAGGTCCGCCGCTTTCCTCCGCTTTGGTCCTTTGGTGTTTTGTTTATTTTTTTAGTCGTCGATTAATCCATTAGTAGATCGTCAGAAAATTTATCGATTATAATTTTGATAATCGATTAATAATTTGAGTCATTTATCAAGTAAAAATACCAAACATTTGCTGGTTAAGACTTTTCTCTGTTTCATCACATTATTAAATGAATACTTTGTGTTTTTTGGCTGCTGGTCAGACTGAGGAAGAAACCTGAAGAATCACTTTGGGAACTGTGATGGATATTTGTCATTATTTTTGACTTTTATAGACTAAGTGATTAATTGATTAATCAGAAAAAATAATCGATAGATTATAGTTATTATAGTAGCAGAAAATGGACCAGAATGCAATGCAGCAACAAGGCAGGTTGGAGTTTGAGGAAGAGGAGACTCTCACTTTTCTCTCACTCTTACCATGGTGTAGCTCACCATCACTATCGCTCTCTCACTCCCCTTCTCTGGAGGTTGTTGAAAGGCATTCTGGGAAACGTAGTATATCCCTAACTGCAGTAGAAGCAGACGAGGCAGGTTGAGGGAAAGCAGGTTCACCAAAAAAGTAAAAGACACTTCATCACTAAACACCTCCTGAATGTGTTGAACATCACAGACTGAAGAGATCTGACAGTGAAGAAGATCTGAGCTTTCCTTTAAAAGTTGATCTTCTCTCCACAGGAGTGAAGTATGTGGTGGCGACGACAGCGGTGACGGTGGCGACTGAAGGCAAGACCGCCATGGCTGGAGGTGAGTGACTCTACTTCAACACTATATTCAGTTTGTGGAAAGGAGACAAATCTCTGCCTGAAGTTCATCCTTCTGGACCTCTAACATCTAGAGGATCCAGTCTGTAGACGTGCTGTCAGAAGTTCCCTACTGTCCTTTAAAAAGTACCCTCACTTTTAATTTTGTGCTCTCAATCTCTTTGTAAGTTAAATCTCTGTGTGACTCTGGTAGTATCTTGGGTTGTGTCTCTTCTTCCATGATAAAACCCCAAAATCAGTGATTCTGTGATCTGTTGCTCCGGTAGAGCAGACTGGAGAATTGTGTTTTTTTCTCTCTCCATTCACTGCCGTTGTCTGGAGGAACAGCCTGAAAATCACTTCTAGCACATAAAGGAACGCCGACTAAGCAGATTCTGACTATATATAAAAAACTAGTCATGCTGCTGAATTATTTTAAAATGAATCTCTTTCTTTATGTTTATTAAACCTTTCAGTTTGAACAAGTGGAACACTGAAATCCGGTCGGAGGAAACTTATGCCGGTGGAACGAAGAAAATAAAACGTTTACCAATAATTGTAAATAGGCGGAAAAAAAATAGGCGTTTATGTGTTAGAAGTGTGATTTTGAGACTTGTTTCATCTCTGCTTCTTACTTCTCTACACATTGTGGAATAGATGTGAGTAGATGTTCTATTGAATTGAACATTTGCATTTAGTTCTGTCAGAAATTTTGCGCCACACAGTAGATGTCAGTTTTTTCAGATGGTGGCGGTCTCGTTCGGTCTGTGTAGAGACTGTGATGTTGTGATGCTGCTGTTGTTTGGCAGGGTTCCCAGATTTTGGATTTGAAAAAAAAAAAAACAATAAAACAAAGCCTTAAACATTTTTGAAAATGAACGGATGGCCTTGAAAGTACTCAGTGTTTTCTTAAAGCATAGATTCATCAGCATGCCTCCGCTCTATCCTGCGATGGAGAAACCCTGCAGGACTTCACCAGGATTTACTGACTTGACAAGATCAGGAGGAAAAGCCTCTGTGATTCTGATTCTGACCAATGTCATGTCTTACACCAAAACATGATTTTTTTGAATCCTTAAAATTCAAAAGTCATTGAAAAGTGAATTTAATGTCCAAGTGAGTGGGAACCCTGGTTTGGTCTGAGTCTGGTTTGTCTTTACTGATTTGATCCGCCTGGTTTCCTGGCAGCGTTCTGCTGTTGGATCGTCTGGTTTGGTTTTCTGGAGAAAGACTAAATTGTGGATGATGTGAAGATGATGTGAAGATGATGTGAAGATGGTGTGAAGATGGTGTGAAGATGGTGTGAAGATGATGTGAAGATGATGTGAAGATGGTGTGAAGATGGTGTGAAAATGATGTGAAGATGATGTGAAGATGATGTGAAGATGATGTGAAGATGATGTGAAGATGATGTGAAGTGTGTCGTCTGCTGCTGCGGTCGTTAGATTAAAGTTTCAAAGAGGGAGGAAACTGTGCGAGAGGAGCAGGTTAGAGAAATAAAGAGTTTATTATCTTCAGCATGGTTAACAGTCCTCGATTAGACTTTCAAAACGTTGTCTTGGACAAAACAAAGAGACAAAGATTTCATGTGCTTATCCCAGAAAAAATGGACAAAATCAAATAGGTACAGTACACACCCTTTGGACTCTATATGCAAGCAGAAACTCTCTCATCCTGTAGTTTTGTAGTTGGAAGCAGCATTTTCAGTCAATATCTCATACATTGCTATGCTGGGAATATGATTGTTGTCTAGCTTTGATTTTCACTCTGTCATTGAGTTGTTTGTCTGTGCTTAACTGGAAGCTGATTGGCTCAAAGCGTGCTGGGGCAACGCCCTCTAGGGGGCAGCACAGCTCTATTGGAGGATTAAATGCAGTTTAAAGCAGCATCTCTCTGACAGCAACATGACTCTCACATGGTTTAAAGTGTTATAGTGTTATTTGGTAAAGATTCAAACACACAGGAACAACAGGACTTCACCTATCAGGTCTTACAAAGACTAATTTCTCTGGTTTCTCTCTATCTATCTATCTGTGCTCTTACAAGTGGGGATGTTAGGAATAAACAAAAAAATATGCATAACTGATCAATAAAAACAAATATTTGTGCAGCACACCAGGAGAGATGTCACATTACATAGATTCACAGTCATTTGGACTTTTCTACAGTTAAAGCTTGTGCTTACCGGGCTCAAATACAAAGAAAGACAACTTGAACAAAGGTAGTTTCAAATTTCTGAAGTAAAAACAAAACACAGATGAAGGAAAGTCAACCAAGGTGCAGAAGTGCCAGACTGCAGCTTCAGAGGAGTTAAAAGCTGCTGAGAGGCACAGCGCTGTGCAGCGCAGGGAATAACAATTCACAGAGCGTCCATACATTACAAGAAGTGCTGCAGCGTTCCAGCTCCACTGAGTTCAGCCCGGTCCATCAGCTGTGCGATCAGTCCCCTTCCAAGTCCTTCCAACACCGGCGCAGAGCTGCAGAGGTTTGTCTCTCCGGCCGCTTTCCAATAGAGAGAGCAGAGGAGCGGAAACAGCCTGAACCTTCTGGAAGCATCTACACTCAGCGGGTCAGAAGCTGCTGATTCGATACCCGTGGACGACGCCGCCGGCCTCTTTGGGCGGCGACTCCTCCGGCGAGGCGGGCGACGAAACGGGCCCGTCCTCGGGGTCGGTCTCGCCGCTGGTCTCGGCCATCAGCGGCTGGCCGCGGGTCTTCATCTCCCTCTGGTAGCGGGCCATCAGCGAGGCGTAGATGCAGCCGTAGGTGGCCGCCACCACCATCATGACGCACACCGTGCCGCAAACCACGCCCGCCACGATCTGCGTGCCGTGCGCCCGGCGGACGCTGGCGGGCCGGTAGCGCTGGCGAACGCAGTCCTCGCCGCTGCTGACCCGGCCCGGCGGGCAGGGAGGCCGCGTGCCGTAACCCGACGCGCCCTCCTTGGTCTGACTCTGCAGGCAGTAGCTGAACATCTCCGCCGGCACGCTGCGGATGTCCCTGCCCTTCAAATCCCCCGGGAGGCTGCACTGCACCGCATCCACCTGCCCATCTGGAGAACAGAGGGAGGAAGGGAGGGGGAGAATGATGGAGAGAGAGAGAGAGAGGGAGGGAAAAGAGAAAGAGACAAAAGAGTAGAGGAAGGGAAGGGGAGAGAGGGGGGGATGGAGAGAGAAAAAGGGGGGAGCAGAGAGAGAGAGGAGGATTGAGAGAGACAGAGGTCATTACAGTCTCAGTCTTTGCTCGGCACGCATCCATCCTGCAGAACGGAGATTAATTGCTTCGATTAGACAGCTTTCTGAAGCACAGACTTTAAGGCCTTAAACCGGAGCGAATCGTTATTTATTTACAGCACAGTAAGTTGGTCGCCAGAGTATTTTAGAAAGGAGAGACCCGCTAACAGCCCCGCTCACCCCTGTAAATCATCCACTCCATCCAGTGTTTGAAGTCCCTCAGCTTGCAGTCGCACTCCCAGGGGTTTCCGGCCAGCTGGAGGTGCTGCAGCGCCACCAGGGGCTCGAAGGTGGCTCTGTCCAGCGCCCGCAGCCTGTTCCCGGCCAGCGACAGCCAGGCGAGCCCCTGCAGCCCGTCCAGCAGGCCCTTCGGCAGCCACAGCAGGCCGTTGGAGGACAGGTCCAGGCCTCTGAGTCGCCACAACCCCTGGAAAACCTCCTTGCTCAGGCCTTGCTGAGCCCCAACGCTCCCTTGACTTCCATTCAAGCCCTGCGCGGCCTCTGTGCTGTTGCCGGGGTCAGAGGTCGCCAGGCGGACCCCCAGGTAGTTAGCGGAGAGGTTGAGCCAGCGCAGGCCGCTGAGCCCCGAGAAAGCGCCGGGCTGCAGGTTGGAAAGGTGGTTCTGGGAAAGATCCAGGAGCTCCAGGCTGCTGAGGTTGGACAGCTCCGTGGGACCCAGGGAGGAGAGGTTGTTCTGGGGCAGGCGGAGGGTCAGAGTGTCCTGGTCCAGCAGCGGCAGGACGGGAGTCAGAGAGAGGAGGCCGGTGGCGGAGCAGTCGGTGGTGTTGCCATAGCAGCTGCAGACACCGGGACAGCCGTGGACCGTCCCCAGCAGTCCCAGTACAACCAGAACCAGACCAGACAGAGCTGCACAGACTGGGAGAGAGAGATGAGAGAGAGACATAAGACTTTAATTGAATTTGGATCCTTTAAACTGACAAATCTCAACACTATGTGAACTGGTAGATTTAAACAGTCACATACTGTGGAATGGACCAACACAGTTGAATCGATTTTATTTTACAACAAGAGACGTAATGCGAGCAGCTGCCTGTTGTGTTGTGTTACTTAGCTAATAGTCTTCCAAAAGCGGTTTCCATCTGTACTTTATGTTTTGACCGGCGTAATGCCACAGAGCTCAGGAACAGCTCAATCTTTTCCTAATGTCAAGTCTGACAGTGACGGCCGTTAAAGAGACCGACCCGTCACTGAAATGTCACAGGTTCAATCCGTCTTATCAAAGTGAGCGAGAGAGCGAGACGCTGAATCTCTACCTGCTCATTCATCATTCACTGTAAATCACTCAGGAGACAAAGGTCAGCTAACTACCTAAAATGTAACACTGCCATTTTGGACGTTGCCAATTTGAATTCATGAATATGCAAAATATCCGAACTCTTCTGAGCCGAATCTGTATATTCTTCTTTAATTTTGTGTTGATACTTAGTGTAGTTTTTTGGCCTCGGAGGGGAAAGCAAGTTAGTTTCCCTTCTCTTTCCTGCCTCAAGGAGAAGAGTTGCTTTCAGTTTGAGTCAACGTGGGTAAAAGCATCAGCTAAATGGCTTCAGTGTGAAGGATTAAAGACCCATGAAGTGTCATGGAGAGCGTGATTTGCTTCCGTGTATTGATGTATTTCCAAATGAAACAGAAAGTTTGGGCGGGAAGCATCAGTGGGAGGGGCTTATGTGAATATTAATGAGATATGGAGGAAGTGGGCGGACAGTCTGGGAAAAGAGTTTTAGGTGAAGCAGCCAGAAACACTCCTTCGTCCATGCTGCAGCTGAACTGAGCTGCATGCTAGAAATAAATAACGGGCGGGGGATGGGAATAATTCCAACAGAAAATTTCATTGGATGAAATTTTTGTCTCCACCCCCTCCTGCAGGATGAGTCACCAACAGAAATGTGCTGTTTACCAGAAAGAGAGAGTTCATTTTGATATAAAATTTCGAGAAATCAGCATTTTTTTGACATTTTTTTGGCCTGTATTGGTGAACACTAAGTCCAACATCGGCAAAAAGGGTAAAAAAAGGTCTTTTTCATTTCATGGGGTCTTTGAAGTGTCCGGACTCACCCAGACTGTCCAGGTGGGTTCGTCCAGACCGGTCCAGGTTCCTCATGTCTGTCTCGCCTCAGGCTGGCATCTGTCTCAGTCTCTGTCCGGGTCACACCGCCGTCCGGCTACACAGAGCGTCCTGGAAAACATAAGAGATGGAGAGAGAGAGAGAGGAGAGAGAGAGAGAGAGAGAGAGAGAGAGAGAGAGAGAGAGGGAGGGAGGGAGGAGTCGTTACATGAGATATTATAAAGACTCGTCTTTTTTAAGCTTCATTTCTCCAGGGAAGCTTTACTGAGCTGATGCTCTTATTCAGCTCCACCCGCCTCCACATTCATATACACACTTTCACACTGGGAGCCGCACTCTGTTGGTAGTTTATGTAAAAAAAAAATTAAAAAAAATAAACAAACAACAAATAAATAAGAAACAAAACAAGGAAAAACATTCATCATATAAGCAAAAAAAAAAAGGAAACAAAAACATACGGTAAATTAGGGAGAAGTAAAAATGTATTTTGTCCTACCGCCTTTCTCTAATTAATCACGTCATCAATATATCCATATATAGTATAATATTAATATATATTATTTTGTACATCTCAAAAATTATATATTTTTTTACGTCTTCTTAAACTGATTTATATTTGTACTTTGTTTGATTTCTGCATCGAAACCGTTCCACAGATTCACTCCACGAGTTGAAATCCACATTCTTTGTAGCTTTTTGGTACGAACGCGACACTTTTTTCTAATTAACCTCGTTAGCCGATGCGGCGGAGTGTGTTCCTCATCATCTCCCAGCCGGTCCAGGGATTCAAACCCGTGACCTTCTCGTCACACGCCTGCCGCTCTAAGCTCTGGACCGCCGCCGCCACGAAGAGTGCAACTCAGATTAAGCGGAGAACGGCGTATGTACAGATTAAAAAAAACACATCAACAACTTAGTTTCCGGCAGATCTGCAGTATATTGGCATTAGGAGCCGGAGTTTGGCTGCAGTACGTTTCATTCGCCCTCGTTATTTTCCTCTCCTGCTCAGAGAGAAACAAGCAGCTGCACTGTGAAGAGAAATAATCCTTCATGTTTCCATCCAGCAAAACCAACGCTGGAGAAAAAGTCAATGCCAACTTTTAGTTTAACGCCCACTCATAATCCCTCTGCTGCGATACAGAGGCTCATTGTTTCACTATAGATAATCAATAAAAGTTTGTGGGGTTTTTTTGATGAATCATTCATTTTAATTCATCCATTTTCCTTCTGTTGATGTCTCTGGAGGTTTCAGTGCTTCAGGAGGGGGAGGTGTGGTGAGAGAGAAAGAAAAGTGACGTCACTCCGTCTTTTGTCTGGAGCTGCTGTACAGAGCGGAGGAACGCCGCCTCAAGGTCTTCCTTTTGTTCACTTGGCACAAAGACGCCAGTCGCTCTGCTGCTGCGGCGCTCTGTCAGCACGCCACCGGAAGCTAGCTTCTGTACCGCCGCCGCGCGTGATGTAACATCCTGTGTTCGGTGCCGGCCGGGCCTCAGGGCCCAACTGGAGACATTTCAGTACAAGGAGAGGAGATATGGGATGTGACTCAACATAACGTTAGGTCTCAGGAAAGCACTTTGCGTCCTCTACAGCCTTTAAGACCCAATGAAATGAAAAATAATTTGTCCTTTATCGTTCTGTTCTGTGATTGATTGTTGATCAGTTAGACCCAGTTAGGCTCTTTCTCTGTAAAGTCCTTTGAGAAACAAACTTGAACTTGAGACATTTTAAATGCTGCCTGAAATTGAATTTATGACCAATTTAAAAACCAAAATAAAGAAAAAACAGCTGTCAAAACCAGCATGCTTCTGACTGAACACAGCTAATGAAAGTTGTGAAACTATAAATGGGCAGGGCTTACATTGAAATTATATATACTGTATAATAATATATATAAATAATAATAATTTATTTCAAGACTCTTTGTAAGGACTTTGTAAGGAAGCTGCTGATGGCCTGGATACTGCAGCAGCCTCAGCAGTAAATCAGATCAGAAGTCACATCAGATCGACTACAGCTTAAAGCAGCCTGTAAGAGGATGAGCCGGTCCTCCATCAGTGCCTGAGGATCCTATGGAGAGGCGACCTCTGACCCCTCTCACCGCCGTATTGTCATAACAACAGATGGGTGTTACATCACATGGTACACGGCGACTGAAACCATCTCTCCTCCATAAATAAATCCTGCAGGAAGAGCCGACAGCGACGTCTTAATCTCTACTTTTGCTTTCAGATGAGTGCAGCCTGCGTCACGGCACCGGACACTCACACACTACACACACACACACACACACCAAGGCATGAGCACACACACAAACACACACACACACACACACACACATGCAGCCCCTAGCCGAGGAGCAACACAAAAGCAAACGTAGGGCTCGGTGTGTCATCCTCTGTTTATCCGGCTCTTCACTGAAGTTGCTCCTGGCTACACTCCTCCTATTTACCATCTCTCTCTCTCTCTCTCTCTCTCTCTCTCTCTCTCTCTCTCTCTCTCTCTCTCTCTCCCCCTCTCTCTCTCTCCTCTCTGCCCTACTTGGCGTCTCTTTCTTTTGACTGGTGATGTTTAAAGACACTCGGTCCTCAGAGGCTGCGCTTGTGTGTTCATGTTCAAACTTCACCCAGCGGTTTGATCTGCAAAATAGAGTCTACCCACCTTTTTGTTTTTGTTTTCAAGCCAAGATAAATCTTTATGACGTATATCCATCGCATACATCAAACTGTAGTAGAGTATCAGACTCGTATGTGACAGAAAATGGGGTATTTTCAGAAAATAAAGGATATGTTAGGACCTATAGGTGACGCTCTTGCAAGAAGTGAATTTAAAGATGGCGGTGAATTTGCAGCTTAAGCTCGTCAAGTTCTCGCAGTCTGTCTAGGAGTCTTGATTTTAAAATCAGCAACAACACTCTCATTCAGTCAGAAAACAAGGAATAATACATAATACATTTGGTTTTTCCCACTGCCTCAAAAAAAAAAAGGTGACATTTATGTTGTTGTTTTGGGAGTGTCAGCAAACAGCCGAGGAAACGAGGCTAACAGCTTGTCAAGTGCACCATCAGGCAGATTAGGCCCCGCCCACCCAGCGGCGCCGGGTCACAGATTAAGACCGTGGCTTCAATCCCCGTGCGGGACAGACGAGCCGCTCATGAGTCCAGATGGCACCAGAACAACCCTCTCTCTCTCTCTCTCTCTCTCTCTCTCTCTCTCTCTCTCTCTCTCTCTCTCTCTCTCTCTCTCTCTCTCTCTCTCTCTCCACTGCTTTTATTGTCATTTCACCATCATAACTCTGCTGTTTTCATCCAAACTGCTAAACAGGCTAAACAGGACCGCATACAGATCACAGTGTCGGTAATACAAAGCCTTCAGGTGACGAAGCCTAACCGTCTGGCGGCCATGTTGGAGGTCCTCAGCTCTGTGAATAGTTTTACTTCCAGAAAAGATTTTTCAGCTTCTGGTGTCCATGTAAGTGTATCTGAGGCTGAGAGGGGGGGTGTCATATATTAACGCTGATAAGGGAGCGGTCATTTGTGCATACCGTATTTCCTCTAATAGTGGCCGGTAGTCAATTAAAAGCCGGGTCTCCGATAATGGCCGGGGCCGTGATCGACACGAACAAATAAAGGCCGGCCTCAAATACAGGCCGGGGAAAAAAACAAAGGAAAAAACAACGGTGGATACCGGTAAACTGTTTGTAACTGTAGTTTGTAGTAACGTACAAGTGCCACAAGACAGCTCGGCCGGCGGAAGTCTCTGGAGCATGCCGTCGTCGATTACCGTAATTATCGTAATGCATTGCAGTAACAAAAAAACGGCTACCTAACGAACCCCAACAGAAGCAGATCAGAAAACAAGGAGGCTTCGTACTAAAATATGAGCAAATATACTTATATATATATATATATATATATACTTATCAAACAGAGGGAATTAGAAATAAAGGCCTGTCTCTAATATAAGCCTGCTTCCAATAAAGGCCTGGTACCCTCTGCAGTTGAGGTAAATAAAGGCCCGGGCCAATATTAGAGGAAATACGGTAGTTTGAAATCCAACTTCTGCAAAAGTTAGTCGTACCTAAGAATGACATCATTTGTCTTTTAGTTCTCGGTTTTGGTGCATTTAGAATAGCTTCCTTCCTTGTTTCGTCTAAATGTTTGCATTTGATGTCTGCGGCTCCTCGAGGGTTGCAGGTCCCACTGATCACGCACCGGTCGGGACCCATAATCTGTCTCAATGCTCTTTCTAACTCCATCCCGTTTAGTCTGTAGCTTTCATACAATCCCCTGACTCCCTCTTCCCACCGTGTCACCTTGTCTTTTGGATGTGGGATGCCCTCAGTGGCCTTTTTTTACATCCTCTGCTGTCCATGGTCTGTACACATAGATAAATGGTTGTGCATTTGCTCCTTCTCCTGGGTTTGGGTTTGGGACTTCTACCATGGGACAAATTTCTGCTTCATCTGGTCGCATTTGATTTTGGAGAGTCAGATGAGAAGGGATTGTAAACCGACCAATTTGAGTTTTTTAGCTTCATACTTGAGCCATGATCTGGTTCCCTAACTAACTTGATGGGAGGCACTTAGAGGGGTGTTACTGGTCCATCTTGGTTTGCTACTCCGCTCACTGGAGTAGTTTCTTGTGGCACAGTTGGATATAATTGGGGTGCACTGGGGGGCGGGGGAGGATAAGGCGGAGGATCTGGAAACGGACCCAGATGGAGGTTTCTCGGGTCTCCTTCTCCTTCCTGATACTGCAAACTCATCTTCTTTATCTCGCAATGCTAGTGTTTCTCCCTTACCTTTTCCTTCACTTTTCACTTCTCTTCTATCAACACCTTCTTTCCTTCTTTGTGCCTCTGCTAACCATATTTTAGCTTCTTTGTACCCACGACTTTTCTTTTTCTTTTCTGACTTTCCACAATCTTTTTCAATGTCCTGTACTAATTTAGTACACCCCGGAGCATTTAGTTTAGCATTAAATCCGTATCTCTTTTTTCCATTGTTTCAAAGGTTTTATGTTGTTGACGTCTCTAAACTGCATGTATTTTGCATCGCCTTCTAGATTTTCAGGTTGTGGTTTGCGACAAGCGTTCCCCATGGTTATTTATTTCTCTATTTTCTTGGACAGCCAACCAGTTTGTATGGAAGACACCCGAGCAACTGGTCCAATCAGGAAGACACTGTTTGGGTTAACACCGCTAGGTTTCCACAGTTGGACTAGTCCGTTGTTGTTGTTTTTTTTTATAGTTTTTAGAATTTTTTAGGTCTTTTTATTTTTCAATCGGATGCAGCCACTGCAAGCGATCTTTTATTTTCTTTTATACTCTTCTATTTGTTAACATTCCCTCTTTTAACGTGCTGCACAGAGTTATTTATTCCTGTAGTCTTCTCACACAGACTATGGCCTAACTGAGTCCCAGTTACATCAGGATATATTTACGTAAAATATAGGTCTCTGAAAATTAACTGTCTTTTAAGATGAACATCACCGTTTTGTCTTATTTACCTTTTTTTCAACAATTCTACGATATCATTTAGCATAAAAGTTTTTATATCTACCTGAGAGCCCAGTGATTCCACGCTGTTTTTCACTCTCTGGATCCCGTCACCTTCCCCCCTCCAGCGGACCCGGGCCTCTGTAAACCAACAGTTCAGTTGGGAGGTCTTTAGCGAGAGTCGGTTTCAGTTTCCAAAACCTGAAAGAGGGAAAGGCTGTTGGGATCCGGCTCGAAGGACCAAGTATGTTAAGAAAATTTCTACCAAGAACGACAGTCACCGGATTCACAGTTCAATAGTTTTTACTCGCAGCGAGGAATCAAGACAAGCACTACAAGAGTACAAGTTTTGACTGTCAGCCAACACATGAGTTTTATACAGTTATACAAACAAGCCTCGCCCTAATGGCGGTTAAACAGTAATTTCTATATAAGGAGATAATAAGTCACAAAACAGGAACTTCGTATGTGGGACTGTCTGTCCTCAGGTGTGTTCCTGTTTTTGAGCAGAACTTCATGACCTTTAAAGGCGATGCAGTTGTAAACAGCTGACTGTGTTTCTGTCTGTTTCTGACTGAACTGATCACTTCATCACTGATCCATCTGATTGATTTAGTGTTTAGATAATGTCAGCTTGTTAGCTAGCTAACCATAGCATCTGGTCAGCTAACATCACTGTCTTGTTGTTAACACATCTGATTAGCACACTAGCTAACGTAGCTAGTAGCAGCTAGCGTTAGCATGTTCACATTAACATCAGTGTGTTTGCCGGCTAGTTAGCTAGCTAACAGTTTGTTCAGGTTAACTGAGCTGACTCTTCTCAAGCTACAACTCAGAGTGTTTTGGAGTAGAGACTAGGGCTAAAGACAAGACAGTTTACTGTGTCACAGTAACCAAATCCACCTTATCACACTATTCACTTTTACTGAGAACGTTAATGCATATTAACATTGGCATCAGGCACTTTGCTAAATGAGCCTGCTGGCTAGTTAGCTAAATTAAGCAGCACTGCTTCAGCAGCTTTAATGTTTTAATCCTTAAAACCTTTTCATTTCATTTTGTCTCCATCCTTGGTGCTAAGCTGCTGCTGGCGCAGCGGCAGTGATGTGTTTGTGTCAGGAAAGACTTCCCCTGACACCGGGTGTTTAGCACAGCAAATGGAAAAGCTTTCACAAACTAGGTAGTAACACCCTGCTTCACATTTACCGTTCCACACATTCCCACTGAGCTGACCAGTACAACCACAGTGTGATACTGGTGGAGACTGAGCAGCTTCACTGCAGCAGCTTCAGTGAGTTCCCAGCAGGAAACAGAAGGAGACACGACTATAAACAGGAAGTAGAGTCACAGTGCAGCAGCTCAGTGACGGTCAGGGTGTTGTGGTCGGTGCTGGATGGACGACGAGTTTGACTTCGATGAAGGAGTTCAATTCCCAGTTTGTACGAAGGAAATTTCTACTGTGAGACAAATGAATTTTTTTAGCAAAAGTTTTTCTTATTTAACCGACCAAAGCTTTTCCCTAACCAAGTTGTTTTAGTTGCCTAAACTTAACCGTTGGCTCAACCTTTAGCTGAAAATGTTTTGTCCAATTCATGTTATTATCACAGAATCCAGTTTGTGGCGGAGGAACGCCGTTTTCACATAATTTGTGTTCACAGCAGGTAAATTTGTGCTCATTTCACGACTTTTTATGAGATCACGTTGTTCCCCACCCACATTTTCCCGGACGAACCAGCAACCCTCTGGCCACAAGCTCACTTTTTAACCTCTACCCCCCCTACCCCCCACCCCCACCTCCCCAATATATAAGCCGGCGATAGAGAGAAGCAAAACGCACATTTGTTTATATGGAAACGTGGCGGATTATTACCTGAATGTAAAAGGTGAATCATTCCCAAGTGTTTCTCCGCTGCTTGGATGTTGTCATTGAAGCCCTCGGCCGTCGGCTCCTCTATCCGCAGTACATGGTTTGTGTTTCGGGGCGCTGCGCCCCGCTGCCCCGCCGCCTCGCCTCGCCTCGCCTCGCCTCGCCTCGCCTCGCCTCGCCTCGCCTCGCCTCGCCTCGCCTCGCCGCCCGGCCGAGGACACGCTCTCCCCTGAGGCTGCACTTCCCTCCACAGTAGCGATCAGCTGAGCGCCGGGCCGCAGGCTGAGCAGGAGCACTGCAGCATCAACACTGTGCAGAACAACAGAAGAAGAGTCGGGGAGAGGGACTGAGCTCCCACACACACACACACACACACACACACACACACAAATGCAGGTGGAGGCACACACTGTCTTGCACACCCAAACACACACAAGCTCACTCCCACATGCTCTTACACTCTCTCTCTCTCTCTCTCTCTCTCTTGCACAAAAACACACATATGCACTCAAAAGGCACACACACAGATACACGCTCTGTCTCTCTCACTCACACACACACACACACACACACACACACACAGAGCCACGGTGTGTGGCGCTCACCATCTGCTCTGCTGCTTCAGCCTCCAAACAGAGAAAGAGAGAAACTCGGTTCTTCTTCTTCTCCTTCATCTGCCAGCGCAGCAGCGTTCAGACTTTAAAAACCAGGAGACAGAAACCAGATTTGACTTAAAAACCTTAAAACCAGAGGAGAAGAATCTGGATTCAACTTTAAAACCTGAAAACAGAAGCTGCGTTCCTCTGTAAAACCAGAAACTGAATTAGTCTTTAAAACCAGAAGACAGAAGCCGGATTCATCTTTAAACTAGAAACTAGAATCTGGATTCATCTTCTTCTAAAACCTGAAAACCCTAACCCTTAAAACCAGAAACTGGATTTGTCTTTAAAGCCAGAAGACAGAAGCTGGAATCAAAATTAAAATTAGAAAACAGAAACCAGATTCGACTTAAAACCAGAGGAGAAGAATCTGGATTTGACTTTAAACCCTGAAAACAGAAGCTGCATTCTTCTTAAAACCCTGAAGACAGAATCTGGGTTTGACTGTAAAACCAGAAGAGAGAAGCTGGAATCAAAATTAAAACTAGAAAACAGGACGTTGATTCGTCTTTAAAACCTGAAAACAGAAGCTGCATTCTTCTTTAAATCCAGAAGCTGGATTCATCTTTAAAACCTGAAAACAGGATCTGGATTTGAGTCTCGGTCCGGATCGAACGCACACTCGTCTGTTCTCCGGTCGATCTCCTCTTCCTCCTCTTCCTCACCCGCTCGACATCGCTGCTCTCTGCTGCTCTGCTCGTCTGCACTGCCTCAGCCTCAGTCCGCTCAACACACACACACACACACACACACACACACACACACAGGACCGTGTGAGGGCGAGCGAGGGAGAGAGAGGGAGGGAGGGAGAGAGAGAGAGAGAGAGAAGCCACATGCCTCTGTGGAGCTGTTGGTAATGGGATGTGTGTGTGTCTGTGTGTGTGTGTGTTTGTTTGTTTGTGTGTGTGTGGGCGTGTCAGAGTGCACGTCCGTCCCTGTATTATTGTGTGTGTGTGTGTGTGTGTGTGTGTGTGTGTAATGTGCATTAAAGCTCAGTTTGACAGAAATAGTAACATAGAAGTGTGTTGCAGCTGTGGGCTTAACTCTGCCTGAGAGAGAGAGAGAGAGGAGGGGAGAGAGAGACACACACACAGAGAGAGAGTGGGGGGGGGGCAGAGAGAGAGCGGGAGATTTTGTATGAGAAAGACTAGAGAGAGAGAGAGAGAGAGCGAGGTAGAGAGACAGAGAGAGAGAGAGAGAGACAGAGAGAGACACAGAGAGAGAGTGAGGGGGGGGCAGAGAGAGAGCGGGAGATTTTGTATGAGAAAGACTAGAGAGAGAGAGAGAGCGAGGTAGAGAGACAGAGAGAGAGGGGGAGAGAGAGAGAGAGAGACACAGAGAGAGACACAGAGAGAGTGGGGGGGGCAGAGAGAGAGCGGGAGATTTTGTATGAGAAAGACTAGAGAGAGAGAGAGAGAGAGAGACACAGAGAGAGAGTGAGGGGGGGCAGAGAGAGAGCGGGAGATTTTGTATGAGAAAGACTAGAGAGAGAGAGAGAGACACAGAGAGAGAGAGACAGAGAGAGAGGGGGAGATTTTGTATGAGAAAGACTAGAGAGAGAGAGAGAGAGAGAGAGACACAGAGAGAGAGTGAGGGGGGGGCAGAGAGAGAGCGGGGGATTTTGTATGAGAGAGAGAGAGAGCGAGGTAGAGAGAGAGAGAGAGCGAGGTAGAGAGAGAGAGAGGAGAGAGAGAGGAGCATCAGCTGCTGGAGTCGACACCATGAATGAACCTGCTGCTGCCTTAAATGAACACAGTGAAGGTCACCAGTGTGTGTGTGTGTCTGGTGGCTCAGTGGTCTGATGTTTCCTCTCTCTCTCTCTCTCTCTCTCTCTCTCTCTCTCTCTCTCTCTCTCTCTACTTGACCTGTCCAATAAAAAACATTAGATCAGATATTATTAGATACAACTTTATTGATCCTGCGGGGAAACAGCAGAAAAGAGAAATAGAATCTAAATAAGAATATAAGAATAAAGCATGTGAGTGGTATTAAACATAACACAACTGAGAATTACAAGACAAGAAAATATAAGACAAGAAAAAGGTTAATGTCCTCACTGAGGTAAATCAGTGCTTCTAACATTTCTGGTAAAGTTCTGTATCGACCGCATGTGTGAACCAGAGGTGGAGACTCGAGTCACATGACTTGGACTCGAGTCACAGTTTGAATTGCTTGAGACTTGACTTGATGCATGAAGAGAAGACTTGAGACTTGACTTGACTTGGGTTCTGGTGACTTGGGACTTGACTCTGACTTGTACTTTGATGACTTGAAAAGGTTTCTAAAGTCTTGACTTGAGATCTTGTGTTTGTGTAAATGACTTAGATTGAAAGTGATGAGATTTGTTCCAGCGGACGACTGAATTTAAATTCTGTTTTCTGAATTTGTATGGAATGATTGAATTTATTGAAGTTGAAACCGATTATAGAAATCAAACTCATGATGCTCTTACCAAGTTTTTATCCTATTAAAACCATATTGCATTGAAAAGTCCTAGATATTTAGTTTTCTTTAAGATATTAAATTGATACTGGACTCTTGATTTGTTCTGACTTGACTTGCTGTTCTACATTTAGACTTGAGACTTGACATTAATGACATGGACTTGACTTGGTAATCTACATTTAGACTTGAGACTTGTGCTTCAAGACTTGAGACTGACTTGACTTGAGCAAAGTTGACTTAGTCACACCTCTGGCTGCTACTAATTATAAACAATAAGACAACAATATGTAAGAGCCAAACAATAACCAGATGAATCAAAAGTGGGGTTGCAGAAGAAAAAAACGACATGAATAAAACAGGTCAAAACAAATGACACGACAGCCTGTGTGTGAAACTGTATGAAACAGAATTAGAGGATGCCAGTCACAGTTTTGTGTGTTTCTCGTCTCCTCGGCCGCAGCAGAGCAGTCGCTGAATTATTCAGACTACTTTGTCCGAGCAACACCGTCCAGGTTTACAAGCTGCTCTCTGTCTGCTGTATTTCAGTCTGGAGGGGAATCTCCCTTTATCCTATTAAAACCATATTGCATTGAAAAGTCCTAGATATTTAGTTTTCTTTAAGATATTAAATTGATACTGGACTCTTGATTTGTTGCTGTTCTACATTTAGACTTGAGACTTGACATTAATGACTTGGACTTGACTTGGACTTGACTTGGTGATCTACATTTAGACTTGAGCCTCAAGACTTGAGACTGACTTGGGACTCGAGCAAAGCTGCCTTGGTCACACCTCTGAGACAAACTCGTGTATATCTACACGATCTGGACTTGGTGGATATTGTGATTCTGATTCTGAACTCCAAGAAATATCAGTGACAGATTTGATTGACTGACTTGGGACTTGAGTGAAGTTTTCTACTGGTTACAGTAGAAAACAGTTATTTCAACATGGATCATGAGCTTCTCTCACACGGCACAGGACTCGTGTGAATAGGAGCCGGTGTCAAAATGCCGGCAAATCAAATTTACAGGTTTCATGTGTGACAGGGGCTTTACACTTCTATCACACTGGAAAAATTGAGACACCTGTTAAAAGAAAATGGATACTGTACAATAATAATAATACCGCTTCAGAGTTTCATCATGAACGCTCAGGTGATGCAGAAATCAAGATAAAGTAGAAACATAAAGTATATATAATAAAACAGGTAAATGTGCCAGACTGAAGCGCTCACCATGTGACGCAGCATCAGATTTAAGGGCAGAGCCTCAGGAGTTGCTGGCAAATGTCAAGTTGCAAAGTGAAATAAATGCGTCAGAAGCGTCTCGTCCTTCAGAGTGCCGACTGCAGCAGAAACACAGGAGCTGAAGGACGCTGCCGACAGGAGGGCGGAGAAACACACCAAATAATAGCAAATCAAATCAAAATAATACCAGATCAAAACCAGACCAGAACCACACACACACTGCTGAGTCTGGAATGAAGGGAAGTGATGCTGATGTAGTTTTAAACAGGATTCACTGAACACATACATGACCAAGGAAACTTTACAATCAATAGAAAAGGGGAAAATAACGATGTTAATGTAATTTAATGACATTTTAAATAGTGATTTTGAGATGATTCGCTTATTCCAAGAGCTCAGAGTTCATGATGGCAGTGATTTTCTGTTGTGACTCTACAGCCAGACAAAAACCACACATCTGCAAAATGTCCGAAATGAGGAAAACAATGGGCTTTTATTTTGACAGTACAAAAGGTGTTTTAACATGAATTTTGAGAAACAGAAATTGAAAAACAAAATTTCTGTTTTTTAGAGGCATTTTGGTCCTTTTCAGGGGAAATTTTATTGAACTATGAAATAATGCTTTTACATTGTATGTTGGCAAATAAATGGCAATAAACCCTCAATTCAAAGCAATGAGATTAGTTTGAACTTAATTCCCACTGCTAAAATTTTTTTATTTTTCTGCCAGGCACCATAAATGAATCTCCGGGCAACGTCACAAAGTGCACATCTCAGGGGCAGAAAGGCTACCGGTAGCCACTCAGTTCACGTTGTTAGTTTTGTTAGTTAGTAATCTGAGTTCCCAGAAGCGATAGCAAAAATGTTAGTGTAGTAAGTGGCCATATACTGTATTTTAACATCATGCCTCGCAGTTGCTAGTTGCTAGTCGCAGTTGCACCCTAGACTGGAAAGAATAAAAGCAACCGGCAATCAGCAGTTACAGTCCAGCTGCAGCCTGGAGCCCCGGAGCCCCGGAGCCCCGGAGCCCCGGAGCCCCGGGCCTGGCAGCACTCTCACCCTAACCCCGACCCCCAACCTGCCTCGCCCAGCCGGGGGCTTCTCCGGTCTGCAGCCGGGTGCTGTTGGAGTAGCGATCCAGCTAACTCAGTTAGCTAGCTTCACAGTAAACCCCCTGGTCGACACTTACCGGCCGTACGTGTACAGTTTGTTGTCAGGATGTGGCCTTTTCCAGTCCGTACACCAGGCATCTCGGGGCTTTACCTTCACACTGTGACTCTGGCTGGTCAGATCTGCTCTGAACTCAAAACTCACCAGAGATGTAATGTCTCATTTGTTGCACATGCCCACAAACTGTCATTTACAGCATAGAGAGATTTGCATGCTCGGAGGCTGTCTTCTGTATACGCTAGGCTTTTCAATCAGATACATATACTGTATATGTCTGGTCATTGGATCGGTGGCCACTCAGCCAGGTCTACAAGCCACTCATCAGCTGGGGTTGAGTAAGGGTCCGGCAGTCGTTCACCAGAACTTAAAACAAGTTTTTCTATATAATCTGCACGATCAGAGTCTGACAAACTAACCAGGTACGCCGTTGTTGTCCGTTTGTTTGTTGTTATCAGTGTGAAAATGACAGCCAAGTTGCTATAGCAACAATAGCCACAGCAGCCTTTCTGCCCCTGAGCTGCACACATCCTCCACTGTCTGTAAAGGGAAACTCATCTGTAGTTCTTACAGCAGCTAAACACATTGAATTGTTTTTGTTAAGCGACACATAAACTGCTGCAGGAGTGGTGATTTTCAGTTAGTGCAACAAATTTGATTTCATTTCATTCGTAGAATTTAAATTAACTGTATCTGGTCGCAGGTGTGTGTTTATATACTAATATTTAAATTAACTGTTCGTTTATCAGATATTTTACAGAAGCTTCCATCATGACTCAGCCAATCAGAACTGAGCACCGGAACTTTCTATTTCATCAGTTCATGTTTTTTATCCATTTCATCAATTCACTTCTTCATGTTTTTTATCCATTTCATCGATTCACTTCTTCATGTTTTTTATCCATTTCATCAGTTCACTTCTTCATGTTTTTTATCCATTTCATCGATTCACTTCTTCATGTTTTTTATCCATTTCATCGATTCACTTCTTCATGTTTTTTATCCATTTCATCAGTTCACTTCTTCATGTTTTTTATCCATTTCATCAATTCACTTCTTCATGTTTTTTATCCATTTCATCAGTTCACTTCTTCATGTTTTTTATCCATTTCATCAATTCACTTCTTCATGTTTTTTATCCATTTCATCAGTTCACTTCTTCATGTTTTTTATCCATTTCATCAATTCACTTCTTCATGTTTTTTATCCATTTCATCAGTTCACTTCTTCATGTTTTTTATCCATTTCATCAATTCACTTCTTCATGTTTTTTATCCATTTCATCAGTTCACTTCTTCATGTTTTTTATCCATTTCATCAATTCACTTCTTCATGTTTTTTATCCATTTCATCAGTTCACTTCTTCATGTTTTTTATCCATTTCATCAATTCACTTCTTCATGTTTTTTTATCTATTTAATCAGTTCACTTCTTCCTGTTTTTTATCCATTTCATCAGTTCACTTCTTCATGTTTTTTATCCATTTCATCAGTTCACTTCTTCCTGTTTTTTATCCATTTCATCAATTCACTTCTTCATGTTTTTTATCCATTTCATCAGTTCACTTCTTCCTGTTTTTTATCCATTTCATCAGTTCACTTCTTCCTGTTTTTTATCCATTTCATCAATTCACTTCTTCATGTTTTTTTATCTATTTCATCAATTCACTTCTTCCTGTTTTTTATCTATTTCATCAATTCACTTCATGTTTTTTATCTATTTCATCAATTCACTTCTTCCTGTTTTTTTTAATCTATTTCATCAATTCACTTCTTCATGTTTTTTATCCATTTCATCAGTTCACTTCTTCCTGTTTTTTATCCATTTCATCAGTTCACTTCTTCCTGTTTTTTATCCATTTCATCAGTTCACTTCTTCATGTTTTTTATCCATTTCATCAGTTCACTTCTTCATGTTTTTTATCCATTTTATCAGTTCACTTCTTCCTGTTTTTTATCCATTTCATCAGTTCACTTCTTCATGTTTTTTTATCTATTTCATCAGTTCACTTCTTCATGTTTTTTATCCATTTCATCAGTTCACTTCTTCCTGTTTTTTATCCATTTCATCAGTTCACTTCTTCCTGTTTTTTATCCATTTCATCAGTTCACTTCTTCATGTTTTTTATCCATTTTATCAGTTCACTTCTTCCTGTTTTTTATCCATTTCATCAGTTCACTTCTTCCTGTTTTTTATCCATTTCATCAGTTCACTTCTTCATGTTTTTTTTATCTATTCCATCAGTTCACTTCTTCATGTTTTTTTTATCTATTCCATCAGTTCACTTCTTCCTGTTTTCAGCTGCTCAGGCTCCAGATCAGATCTGAGTCTCATCTCAGATCTTTACGCTGGAAGCTTCTCTTTCATCCAAGTACAATGATTCCTTATCAGTTTGAGATCTTTTAGAGTTTGATGATATTTTAACAATCTGTGGTCAGGAAAGCAGCTTCATGATGAACGGTATCTACAGTAGAAGCTGCAGATGAACAACTTACATCAAAGGAACCTGAGCAAAGATGCAATCAAGATCACATTATAGGAAGAGCTGAAGTTTAATTATCTGAGTGGTCTAAAGGCAGGTGTGTGCGTGTGTGTGTGTGTGTGTGTGTGTGTCAGTCAGTGTTTGCGTCTTACGTTCTAGTCATTTCTGTGAGTCTCTTATCCAGAGAGTAGAATCAGCTTCAGTTCCTGGATCAGCAACATTACAAGCAACCAGTAGTGAGGTCAGAGGTCAGAGGTCAGAGGTCACAGCAGCCTGAATGATCCTGGGTGACTGGAAGAGTTTCAGTGAGACA